>NC_022009.1:106069675-106081759 GCF_000317375.1 Microtus ochrogaster
CCTTCCTTCCTTCCTTCCTTCCTTCCTTTGTACATAGGGTCTCACTATGTAGCCTGATTGTCCTGGAACTGGCTGTTCAGACCATACTGGCCTGAGACTCATAGAAATCCATCTGCCTCTGTCTCACGTGTGTTGAGATCAAAGGCCTGCACTACCACTCAAGACCCTGATTTTTTCTGCAATGTGGGAAGAAACTTGGATCATTCAAACCTTAGAATCTTTACCATGATATAAATCATTTGTTGGACTATCCTTTTTATTTGAAATTGCATAATAAGTGCCAAATTTTAAGCAAATCGTTCATAGGTTTAACAAATGAGAAGCATCTAAGCTTTTGCTGAGCTAAGAATATGTATATATATTTATATATACACACATGCATGCTTGTATATAGTCATACATATAAATCACATATATCTATAGAGATAATCAAATATATGGCTGTATACTATATATGTATATATATTTATATATATGATGACAGGATTTTTGTATATTTATGTAATGCATATGTATGTGTATTATCATGTGCAAATCATTTTACATTAACATATATACATGGTGACAGCTTGTCTATTAAACTGATGAGTATTTCCCATGACTGAAGTATGGATTGTCTTTCTATAGAGCAAAGGAGACACTGCAAATGACTGATCATCTGCAGAGAACTTTGAAAATGAGCTCTCACCTTTCTGTGTTATTCTTCCCATGCATCACCCTTCTGCTGAAGGTGACAACTGCTACTGATGTGGATGCCTGTGCCTACTGAGCTGTGCTCCTTTGCTTAGCCAGAGAACTGGTTCCTGTTCTTTCTCTTCCTGAGCAGAATACAAATTAGTTGCTCCTGGAGATATTCCCTGACGGAATCAAGACTAATCACTGGCTCTGGGCATTCTTCAGCTATTGCTTTTCAGCATCTCTTAAAGGTGGCCCTTGCCTGCAGTCTGGCTGCTGGGCAGCAGTGACCCACAGAATTGAATTTCATTGTTTGGATGCCTGGCACAGCATACAGTGGCAAAGCCTTTACAGTGCGTGCTCTGGGATGTCACTTCTCTCTTACACACACACACACACACACACACACACACACACACATTCACTTACACAGAGGACACATGTACAGAGAGATGCACACACACATACATACAGAGACACAAACATACATTCACACAGAGACCTACAGATACACACACAGATATTCTTTCTCTGTCTCCATTTGTTTGAATCACAAACACCAGGAGGGAATGGCTTTGGTTATAGAAAGTGATTTCTTAAGGAAAGCAATTTCATGAAATCGACTTGTAGGCAGACTCTTAGTGGTCTCTTGAGCATCTGTGTTGGTTAGGGTTTTTTTTTTTCCTTTTGTCAGCTTGACACAAACCAGGGTCATCTAGGAAGAGGGAACCTCACAATAAAAACAAATGCCCTTGTCAAATTTTTCTGTAGGCAAGTCTGCTGGACGCTTTCTTGACTTATGATTAATGCGAAAGGACCCAGTCCACTGTGGGTGGTGCCACAACGGCAGGTGCTCCTGAGAAGGTTATATGAGAGAGCAAGATGAGCAAGCCACAGAGAGCAAGTCAGTAAGCAGCAGTCTTCCATGGCCTTTGCCCCAGTTTCTGCCTCCATATTCCTTACCCCAAATTCCCATCATGATGGAATGTGAAGAGGACTTGAAAGGCAAATAAACCCTTTCAAACCCTTTCCTCCCCAAGTTGGTTTGTCATAGTCTTCATCACAGCAACAGAAAGCTAACTAGGACAGGTGTCTCTTTGTCTAAGACACCCAAGGTATATATATGATGGCTTATCAGAATTAGCATTATGTTGTGCTCAGGTAAAAAAACCATTTTGTTTAATATATTTTATTAATAAATTCATTTAGTTTATGTGTGGATAAATACATTTAATCTGGAAATTATCTATTGGTTTACATGATTAGAATTCTGAAGTGGTGAAATGAATATTACTGATAATTCTTGGTCTTCATCTGAGTGTAAGAGTCCAAATGGTGGTTTGCTTCAGTAAGATACATGGGAATTCACTTCTGTCGACTGGAAGCACCTGTCAACTTAGCTCTATAGGATTTCGTGGCTATACTAACAAAAAGCATATGATCAGCCACTGGGCTCTTGTTCTTGACATTTCTATCCAACATAAGCCATACACATATTACAAAATTCCTCTCTGAAAGCATATGAAGAGCATGTAGGAAGGCAAATAGGTCTTTACACATTAGAACTTGCTCCCATACAGTCTCCTTACCTCCTTTCCTCCCTCCTCCCTCCCTCCTTCCTCCCTTCTATCCATCCATCCATCCATCCCTCTCTTCCTCCTTCCTCCCTCCATCTTTCGTCCCTCCTATCCATCCATCCATCCATCCATCCATCCATCCATCCATCCATCCATCCATCCATCCATTCTTCTCTTCCTCCCTTCCTTTTCCTTTTGTGCTGGGGACGCAACCCAGGACCTTGTGTGCACATCAGACAAATGCTCTGCCACCGAGCTAGCTTCTCAGTTATCTGTCTTCCCTTTGTGTTCTTCCACTGTCACATGCCTCCAGGGGGCAGAAAATAGAAACGGGCACAGTTAACGGATGAAACAGAGAGCTCAATTTGTCACATTAGCTCATGTAAAATTTTCCACTATAATTCAGAGCATGAGGCCTTGACAGCTCAGCAGAACCGGCTGCACTTCCTGAAATGGACATCTGGCTTAAAGTTGACTTTTCTACTGTGCTTAGTCTTGAGATTTAGAGGTACTGTCCCCAGAACAAGACTTGTCACACGTACCTCTGTGTGCTCTCCTTTCCCACATGGCACACTAAGGTGCTTAGAAATTTTGTTCACAGATACACCATTATCCAAGAACATTTAACCACTACTTTTTTTTTTTTTTTGCTTAGAACTCCTGTCTGCAGACCACCCTGACTCTCTCATTCCTGATGCAAGCAGGGTTCCTGACATTTAATAGCTGGCAACCTGCCTTTCTCTTTTCCCATTTGGTGCTTTAGGTAGTAGCCCAAGGATTTCTCCAGCCTCAAACTCCATCATAAGATACTAAGAGATGCCTTGTTGTCCCTAGTCTTTGCCAGCCTTGCTGTGAGACCCCAGGCTTACTAGGTGACCTGGAAAATCCACCACGACTGGGAACAAGGTCAGCTTCCATTGAATTCAAAGATGAGAATACGAATTTTGAAAGTTAGGGGAAATGAAGCAAGGCGTTAATTAAGTCTACAGCACATGGATTAAATACATTCTATGCTCTTGGAAATTGCATCTGTGCTCTCTCTTAAGTTCATTAAACTATTTAAAATTTAAACAGGCACTGCTCAGGGAAGTACATTTTCTACCTGTCTGAAAAGACTTAACATTTCCACTATTCTCTTGACAAGGGGTTCTGAATTGAAAGGCAACCCTTGGTGTTTCCTAATTAGTGTGATGAATTCTGTAGTTTTACAGTTATGTTTACAATAGTGAGTTCGTCACAATGGTGTTTTCTCAGATACTCTTTGACTATCTGCCCAGGTATTATTTATTTGTGCCCTGGGACTTGGGTACAAACTCTGTCCCATTGTCCCAGGGAACTACTGGCAATTGACAGCTCCTGGGAAATAGGGAGACAGTTGCCCATGGTAAGTTCACCATGCTCCCGTGGAAGACCATACATCCAAAAGTTTATTGGTGGCACAACTTGGACTTGATGGGTGTTACAAAAAGATGATACAAGGTTGGGTGAGCAGGAAGGAGGAGTAAATCTGGGAGGAGTCAGGGCAGAGGAGCAAACTTGATCAAGACACTTTGCAAAAATCTCTAAAAATTTAGTAGAAAAAGTAAAAAACAAAATGGTACCGCATACTTATTTCTGGAGATCTTATATATACATGTAAAAACGTTCTGCCATCAAAAATGCAAGTTACAAGGAATCACAAGGGAAGAAGAGTTATCAGGTTGTTGGAATGTACTCCAATTTACTAACTTGAGTGACTAGGTTAATTACCACGCGCCTCCATGGGGTTATATGTCTGCTATTAGTGTCTCAGGAACACAGAAGTGTTAGCTATGCCTCGCTTTCTGTTATCAAGTGCCATCATTTGAAAAGTCATATATTTGCTGGAAAAAAAAATACACATTTGCATTTACACCCATACTATCTAAAGAGAGCTACTAGCCCTACACAAAAGGATTAAAACTGAAACAGAGGGAAAGATTCTGCTAAAATGTTATACCCACTGCAGATGTTAGCACTGGGTCTTAGCATCTTGTGGAATTGATTTATAGATTAATAAAAAAAATAGCTACTGAGAACCTTCATTTGGTATCTGACATTAGGATACTAAACTGCTTCTTCCATGAAGGATCCAAATGCAATATGTACTAGACACTTAGTGTCATTTGAAGGTGGATGGTAAGTGGATGGCAGTCTGTGGGTGAATGACACCATATACTGCCATGACCGCAGCCCTCCCAACACTGGATCTCCTTTTCCTGTTTAACATGTAACACTAACATTAGCATTAACATTAACATTAATCCCATGATTTTGTGGATGTCTGACTTGAGCCCTAAGATTTGACCTTGCAAGTAAGAATGTTTATTTCTTAGGTGCCCTCAGTTTCTGTAACTTCTGGTTAATGAGCCACACACATTTTCCTCAAACCCAGGTAAGCTTCATCGGGTCTTGAATCCCACTGAAAAGCAGGCTTGGATCTATTACCTTGTCTCCTGGCCATCTCAGAGTGTCTCATCTGGGAATTACCTCCATCAAGTTGGCCTATGGTCCTGCTTGTGTGATGTTGTCTTGATTGCTGATGGATGTAGGAAGGTCCAGCCTGCTGTGGGCAATGCCAATTCTAGGCAGGTATGCCTGGGCTATATTAGAAATATAGCTGGCTGAATAAACCATAGAGAACAAGTCAGTAAGCAGTGTTCCTCCATGGTCTCTGCTTTAGTTATTGCCCTGCTGAAGTTCCTGCCCTGACTTCCAGTCCATCCCCTAAGACAGACCTGAATCTTAAGCCCACAACTTTACATAACATCTTTCTGGTTTGAGTCTGAACAGGCCTTTTTAATGCTGTGTTTTCTCTACTCTATTATGTTTTATCATTAGGGTGCTTATTTTGCTGTTAAACTGTAAACTATTAGGTGGCTCAAAGCCTGGATCTAATTCATCTCTGTATCTCCTGCCAAATGCCATACCAAGGCACTTCAGCATGCTTCTTACAAGCATGCTTTTTAGCATTGTAGTGTCCAGACAAAAACTAACTTGTATATAGTCTTTATTAGCAAGATTTACATATGTGCACACAATTAATATATATCATATATGGCAATACACAAAAAATATGCACACACATATATGTTTGTATATGTCAACAGTTTCATGTTAACAACTCTGTTAACATGTGGCATAGATCACAGTACTTTATCTCATCCATAAGATTCAATATGATCTATTACATAGAATGCTGATTCTTTTTTTTTAAAAAAAAAGATTTATTTATTTATTTATTTATTTATTTATTTATACAGTATCCTGCCTGTAGGCCAGAAGAAGGCACCAGATCTTTTTATAGGTGGTTGTGAGCCACCATGTGGTTGCTGGGAATTGAACTCAGGACCTCTGGAAGAATAGTCAGTGCTCTTAACCGCTGAGCCATCTCTCCAGCTCCTAAAATGCTGATTCTTTCAAGAACTGAAGAGAGTCCATGATTTTATAGCTCCCCTCCCCACAGAAGCTAAAGAGGAGAAGGCATAGGGTGACTTGGGCCAGAGACAAAGGCCTTTCTTACAAAATCAATAGAGCACCAGCATCTTGTACTGGTTCCCCAATTCTTACAGGGCCAGACACAGAGAGCCAAGCAACACTCCAATACACATTGAATTACAGTGTGGAAGCTCAAGCTTTGGGACCCTGAGTATTTTATAATGGGCAGTAGGCATGCTTGCTTAATGTTCCAGAGTGAGACAGGAAGCATGAACGCCCTTTGATCACAAGGGAGCCACTATGTCAGCTTTGTACAGTAGTTTGCTATGCGTGTATCTTGAATCAAAGTAGCCCAGAACAAAGGCAGACAGCATGCTCTCAGTTTGTGTGACAGGCAGCAATGGGGCATCTTATGGACAATTGTATCTTTATAAAGCACGTGTCAAAAACCAGACAGAGTCAGAATGCAGCCATTGTGAGGATGACTGTTGCTAGTTCAGAAAGACGATGTCGCCTTGCACATCAAAGATAACCCCATCCAGCTGCTGACTAAATCAAAGGCAAATTCAAAGGAATTGACATGCATCTGTACTTACGTTTTAGCTGTGGAAATGGATGATGTTCATTCATGGGGCCCTGCACCTGCGAAGGCAGCTTGAGAGAGAGAGTTTACTTCCTCTTGGTGAAGATGCTGCACATCTGGGGCACCTATCTGCTGAGAAATAAATAGAGGCCACTCCCACCCATTCTTGGGCGAGTTTAACCTTTCTACCTCAGAGGACTTGCTCACTGCTTCAGTATGCACAGCTTGCTGCTACTTGCAGAAAAGGTGTGCTGTGGTCCACGTCTTTCTACAAATAAATATGCACCTGGACATTTTGCCTTCAAAATGCCATTGGGTTTTTACATTAAGCAGAACTGTCGGAGGGTGATTTTGATGGAAATGGAAGAATGGCTTCGGCACCTCTCCAGCTCTGGAGGGGAGTCTGGCTAAATCACTGTGGTGTATGCTGGGGGGTGGCAATTTTTTAGATACGGCCTTGCTTCTGTCCCCCAAATACTTTCTCCCAGGTGAAACCTAATCTTTTAGCATCTTGCTTTCTACTTTTCAGGGGAAAGGAATTCATTTGCCCATAGCATCCTGTTCTGTATGTTATGCACAATATGGGTTCAATAAAAATTTCTTAACTTTTGGACCAGAGAGTCCTCACATCCTCACTTTCCAGGCAACATTTTAATTTCAGTAAAAACGCAGCTCTTAGACAAAAGAAGGGACAAAGTGTGACTAAATGATGGTGGCCTACTTGATGTTTGACCCTAAGTGAGACAGACATCTACTTTACCCCCTATAAGGGAACATCACAGAAGGCTGGGGGGGGGTGTGCTGTACAAGAATGTCTTCTGTATATGACAGGGACATTGCGCTCAGGAGGTTACTGTAGCTGCCATTACCGATATAAGACCTGTGCAAGATTGGGCTTGTCAATATTTTATCATGGGAAGGGGAGGGTCTCATGGTCCAACCCTCTTGAGAAATTATTGATAGTTGATGGTTGCTGTGGTTGGGGGTGTCAGTTTCTTCAGTAGTGTAGCCACAGGCAAGTTGTTTGTGTGCCAGTAAACAACCTCCTACCTGTGTTCATAAAGAAATTTGATAGGGGATCCACACCCACACCGTAGAGTAAGAGGAGGACTGGCTAGGAAGAATAGGATTTTCAGCTGGAGACGAAGGGATACAAAAGGGGATAAAGGGGATACAGACAACTAAAATTTCATGAAGACATGCAAGAAACTGAAGGAATTTAAAAATCCAGCAATAGTGGTAGTAGTAAGACAGATAATCTGTGAAGAACTTTGCATTCCGTGTTTTTTTTTTTTTAAGCACTGTGAACAAAGGTTTCTATCGGGATCATTTAGCTTTGTGTTTCTCAAATGTTATGTGAGGAGGGGAGGGATCTTTTGAAGATTATGGAAAATGCACATTCAAATTCACCTGGTATAGATGAAGCCTACACTTGAGTGCTTCTTCAGGGTCTCGGGGATCCCTAGGCTGTTGACCAGTGAACCAGTATTTAGACATCAAAGACTAAGAGAATTTGACTAGAGGAGAAAGAGGAGGGGTAGGGGAGACAGAGAAACAGAGAGCACATTACAACCTTGGCTTACTCCAGAAGTCTCCTTAGGAAGGGACTGAGCCCTACTGAACAAGTCCTTTGCATCCCTCCTGACAGGTCCTGAGGAGCAGGCCAGGGTAATATGCTGGAGGGCAGAGGAATGTCAACCTGGATAGCACGCCGAGCTCACAGCCCTCGGCATCCTATGCTAGTACAGCTCATGGCTCTGGAAGCAGATGGCCAGCCCTTGGCATCATTGTCAATATCTGCCTCCCACTCCCCCACTTCCAGGCAACCTTCACACCTCCATCCCGAGCTCCCTCCAGATGATAGTCAAATCACCTGAGGAGCTGACTGTCTGCTGGTTATTAATCAAATTCCCCAGCCCTCAAGTCTGTGTCCAGGCATCAAGCCAGCATAAACTGAGCCTGCCAAAAAGAGACCTTCCCCAGCTCTGGAGTGCCAGGTGCCCTGCTATGTGTGATTCCTAGGTCTCTGTGACATCGGTATGCTTTCAGAGCAGAAAGCAGGGGAAAAAATAAACCGGTGTATGCTCATGCCTCCAATGGATTGTTTTCTAAAATAGAAGAAAATGAGAGACCAAATAGACATAAGGCTTGAAATCCTGATGGTGATGAACTTAATTCCAGGTCAACGGGTGTTTGAGGAATTTGTTCCCTAACTTTAGACACCTGCACAGGAGCCTTACTCCTTAGATTCCAGAAAAGGGTGTCCCCAGCCTCCTACCTCTTCTCAGTACTTTGTCACTGTGTTCCGCACATATGGCCATGATGTTCAGCTCCCATCCATGACTAAATACCTTTCCCAAGTCCAGCCTACACATGAGTGACATCTTTCATCTGTTTATCACTTACTCTTCTCTCACAATGTGACTCATAGCAAATGGATTTGCAATAATGTATTAGTAAAGATGATAGCTGACATGTTCTCTCTATGTCCTACATGGATCATCCGTGGTGGTGTTTCTCATAGAACTTCCTTGGAGTCTGGGGTATGTTCAATGAAACAAGAGGATGGACCCTTCCATTCATCTCACAGAAAGGCTTCCTGGTTTATGTAATTACCTGAAAAAAGAAAGCAAAAGAACACTTTGAAAGATGAGGATATGGGGGGCCAATATGGAAACAGAGGACAGGGTAGTTGTGTTAGCTGTATCCTTTCTGTGATTGGTTAGCTCTATAAGTCTTTCAATCAGTCATGTATGGTAATCCTACCCATAGTTTCTCCACTTAAGATGGTAATGCTTCTGCAGAAGTGGAGAGATGAAAGATGAACCTCTCAACACATTTCAACATCAGTGAGAGGAGTATTTAGGAATAAGTGCAGTGGCTAGGTGTAGCTTTTTGATGTTTCTAAAGTAATTTAGATCAATTCTAAAAATGTCTCAGAGAAGCTTACTGTGGTGATCATGGTGGTATTGTCTGCAGGGTCCTAGGAAACAATGTCCCAGGATTACTCAGTACATGTTAGATTGAGCTACAACTAGATTTATCTTAAAGCATTGGGGGAAAGTCCATTTGTTCCTTTGCAGGGATGTGGAGGTGTTGGTACAGTGGTTCTAATTTGGCATCTGACCCCTTGCTCATGGTCTCAAAGTGAAGAGGCTCATGGCAATTGCATGGCATTTACACCACTTTCCAACCATGACTGGGGTGACCTTCCTGACCATTCTGTGCTTCAGCTTATTAACTTAATCATATGATGATGATGTGATGATGATGATAATGATGGTGATGATGATGGCAATGATGATGGTGGTAATGATGGTGACAATGATGATTGTGGTAATGATGGCGACAATGATGATGATGATGGCAATGACAATGATGGTAATGATGGAAACAGTGATGATGTTGATGATGACAATGATGATGGTAATGATGGTGAAGATGATGATGATGACAATAATGATGATGGTGATGATGATGGCAATGATGATAATGGTAATGATGGCGACAATGATGATGATGATGACAGCAAAGACAATGATGGTTATGATGGTGACAATGATGATGAGCAATGACAATGATGGTTATGATGGTGACAATGATGATGACAGTAATGATGGTGATGATGAGAAGGAGGAGGAGGATGACAAGGATGATGATGGTAATGATGGTGACAACAATGATGGTGCTGATGGCAATGAGGATGATGGTAATGATGGTGGTGATGCTGAGGAGGAGGATGACGATGATGATAAAATTGACTTGAGAAGCATCAATTTTTATACAAAGCATCAATTTAACTTTGGTGGGAAATGAGTTTTCAAATAGTGAACACCTTTTGTAAAGATTAGTAGATATTTACCAGCTGATAGCTTGCACCTGGCAGGCAGCAAAGCAACTTAACTATTGCCTTTATGATGTAGAGTCAGTAATTATACTTTTTATTCCTAATGATGGACAAGTATACCTATGAGTACCTACTGTTTGGTGGCTTTCTGGTGATCTCAGAGGCTGACTGATTATCATTTCCACAAACTTGAACATTTGAGAAAGGACTTAGGGTCAGGCTTACTTGTGTTCAACAATGTAATTTTTTCCAGCTGTATGAGATGGTGTGTGCCTGAGATCCTTGCACTCTAAAGGCTAGGGCACGAGGATTATCACAAGCTTGAAGTCAGATTATAATCACTTGGGCCTTACAGTGATTATAATCCCAGTCAGCATTATATAGCAAAAACAAAGCAAAAACAAAGGACTGGAGACATAACTTAGTTGGTTGGGTTCAGTTCCCAGCACTGTATATCCTGGCTATGATGGCAAATACCTGTTTCCCCAGTCCTTGGGAGATGGAGGCAACTCTGAGCCAGTCCCATCCAGTGGGTTCTGGGTAGAAACAGCTCCACTTGGGCTAGAACTCTCTCCGTCCAAGAGAAGTTAGAAAGGAGATGTCTCAGCGTAGCATCCACCTGAAAGGCTCGACATATGTGCTTATAAATAGTGGAATGATCCAGAGAAGCCACATGTGCGGGGCAGTTCTGTCTCAGACGCCACGTGATGAACTTGAATAGTTAAATCAATGCCCAAGGTCATGGAGATGGCAAATGCATAAAGCAGGTTTCTGATTGCTTATTTCCTGTTACGCATTCATACCTTTTATATGTGTCACTCACATGATAAAATAATTTTATTTTATTTCACTTTTGAGGTGCTGTGGATCTAAATCAAGGCCTCCTGCAATCCACACAAGGACCACAGCACTACACCAGGCTCCCAGCCTGAGATTGATCTTTTAATTCATCTGATTTCAGATATTTGACAGCAAATCAAATTTGAATTATCTCTTCATGACTTCGTGTTTTGATAAGATTGATTTTCACAGTGAGCTATGATTCAGATGTTATAGGCTTGTACTTACCCCATAACACCAGAGAGTAAACCGTAGTCTGCCGGTCTCACTGCGCCACTAGCAGAAAAGCAAGTCAGCACTATCAGGAGAAACAGCTTCTTGCTGAGAGGCACTATCTTAGCTTGTTTTCTCTTGGCAGGACCAAAAACAATGTGGCGAGGAAGGGGTTTATGTCCTCTTTCAGAATGTAGTCCATCAGGGCAGGCCCAGGCAGGAACTGATGCAGAGGCCATGAGGGATGCAGCTGCTACAAGCTTGCTTAGTCTGTTTTCCTTCCTAGAGTTCACAATGGACGGGCTGCTCCCACACCAAGAACAAATCAAGCAAGAAAACACCTGATGGACTTGCCTACAGGGCCATCCCATGGAAGTAGGTTTTTTTTTTCCTCTGTGCCGATTTCTTTTTCTAGAATACCCTAGATTGTGTCAAGTTGACAAGACAAATAAACAAAACAAATAACAATAACAAAAAGCAAGCTAAAACCTAGCTAGCACAAGGCACCCATTCCTGCAAGACTGTAGGCTGGATCTTGAAGCCAAGTAGGACAGGTTCATGATTAAAAAGTCAAGAACCAACTACAGAACCCACAGTGTACCACCTCGGAGTTCAGTGCTTTAAGGCCCAGGCCATTCGTTTTTCTCTGGACTGAGGGAGGGCAGGCTTGATTGCAGCAATGGGAGAGTCAGGCAGACTCTGCTGTCCATCCATTCTGATATTCTCCATCCATGCAGTACTGCCTGTCCATCTCGTCCTACATCCACACACGTATACACACAGAAGCTTGTTTGCTCGCTGGGTACCATCGCCCCTAAAAGGGCAGCAATTCATTTCCTATCACAGGGACCCCCCAATATGATTTACTGAGCTGACTAATTTGAAAAAACTCT
>NC_022009.1:106083853-106084814 GCF_000317375.1 Microtus ochrogaster
ATCCAAGTTACAACCAAATCTGACACGCAGAGCACTGCGCAGTGTGAAAACAAGTCTCTCTATGTCTGTGGGAATCCGCCATGCTCTTCCCCCTGCCTAAGCCTGATTCTGCCATCTGCCCAGGTGCAGGCAGGGAGTGCTGAGCCATTGGCACCATCTCAGAGCACTCTCTTTCCAATCCCAAGCGGGAACACAAACATCCAGTCCCATAAAATCCATTGAAATGCTTTAAAGCCAGAGTTCACGCTGGCAGCACAGCCCCAAGAAGCTGCACTTTAAAATGACACAGAGTTTTTTCTGTTGCTGTTGCCGAATCAGGAAATCTCTCTACAGCATTCCACCAACAAAGCAAAACTCTGTGTTAAACTCTTGTTTTTTTCTTAGTTTAAAATTATGCTCTCTCAGGTTTTTAAGTGGATTTAGCCCATCACGTCTGGGTGCCACTCTGTAGTAGTAGGAGCGGCGGGGCTGTGTCCCCGGCACCCGGCTGCCTGCACGGCTAGCTTTACCTGAAATAATTACATGGAAACCGTATTCTTTTAAACACTGCTTGGCCCATTTCTATCTAGCCCCTTCTAGGCTAGCTCTCGCACCTGGACTAGCCCATTTCTAATAATCTGCCATAGCCCATGAGCTGGCTTACCAGGAATGATCTTAACCTGCGTCTGCCTGGAGTGGGAGAATCATGGCGACTCCTTTGACTCAGCTGCTTTCTCCCAGCAATCTGTTCTATTTACTCCACCCACCTAAGGGTGGGCCTATCAAATGGGCCTATGCAGTTTCTTTATTAATAAGAAATCACTCCCACATCAGGTGTCATCAAGGAGATAAGAGACAGCTGTCATCAGGGGCTACCCCATTCTAGGTGATGTTTTTCTGAAGGTCTGTTTAGGCTCTTTCCACTTCACTGCATTGATCCAGAGCACAGCTGTATTTCTTGTCTGTCTTCCTACATGAACTC
>NC_022009.1:106084914-106177290 GCF_000317375.1 Microtus ochrogaster
AGAGAGAGAGAGAGAGAGAGAGAGAGAGAGAGAGAGAGAGAGATAAGGCATAGTAAATACTTTGTAAAATAGTGGGGAAAAGATAATTTTGGGGTCTGGAAAGATGGCTCAGTGCTTAAGAACACTTGCTGCTTTTGTAATGGACATGGGCTCAATTCCTATCACCCAGGTAGAGGGGGACAACCATCTGTAACTCCAGTTCCAGGGAATCCCATTCTTTTCTGGCCTCTAAAGCTACTGTATACAGGAGGTACACTTACATATACACAGGCAAAACACTCATTCATCCATATTAAAAAAATAAATACATACAAACAAATAAAATAAATCTTTTAAAAGGTACCTCTTAAAAAAGAGAATTACGCTGTATTAATTGCTACATCCCCTAAACCTTCATACACATATAGTTCACATCACTGAAGTAAACTTGCTTTCTGGATTTTCACAGTCACTGAAGGGGAAAATCCCACCGGTGGCAGGCTTCCTCCAAGGAATGTAATCCTATAGTCACCAAGATGGTGGCTTGTCATGTGTTTGTTTTAGTTATTGGTGAAATTAGTGAAAGACAAAACAAATAGCAAGTGTGAGACTTGGTTTCTGATACAGAGTGCACTTGGTACCCAACATAGAATCTATCTCCCCAAGAGGACTCCCCAGCAATTACTACTGCAGATTCCACATATAGGCTGACTTCTGGGTGGTTCTCAACCATGATGATAGTGATGGGATGGTTCACATGTTGCCTGCTGCAGGGGATTTGGATGAAAGTTAATTGGGTATCAATCCCCTTGTGGTCTTCCTTACAAGGCTGTGTTGGGTTGGCTGCACACCTAAGCTAAATGCATCCATGTTTCTATTAGAAACTCACTTAAGTACCTATCTCCTCTTGCCCAGGTCTAGCCCAGGCCTAGCAATGGCAGCCTCTCCTCCTCCTTTTTGATCCCCAGTGATTTTTTTCTTCTGTCCTTTGGTAATGACATTGCAATAACACCCTTTATTGAATCATCTTTAAGCTACCCAAAATTTCTGTGACAGACTCTTACACACATAACAATTACAGCTATGAACTGTAATTCATAGCAAGTCCTTTGACCTATCTGGGAGTAATTTTCCACCAATCCTCCTTAACCCAAAGGAAGGGAATAATGAAGAAGTCAAAGAAGAGGATTTGGAAGAGTTAAGGCAAAATCATTTCAAAAGTTATGCATTAACACAACTCATGAAACATGGTCTCTATCTTTCAGCCATGATAACAGCAAAGGCAAATTGCTTAGCTACCAGCAATCCCGGGAAGAAGTGTGCTGTGCTTTCTGGGATATTTTCCATTAAGGAACATCTTGCCTTTCCAACAATAATTTAGCTTAGCATGAAAAATTTTTGCATAAATTCCTGACTTCCTCAGAACATGCCCACACTTGGCTGTGTGCCCTTGACTCTGTGCGCACAGATGTCCAGTGGTCAGGACAAATGAATCACACTACAAGCCAGGGTGCTGGGAGACTATACTTGGGTTTGAAAAATGCATTTCACGTGGACTCCTCTATTTCTGACAAAACTCAGGAAGAATTTCCCAGGCTTAGCTTGTTCTGTGACACTCTATCATAGCAATACTGATGGGACTCATCTTTGGATCTCTCAGGGGGTACCAGAGTGTCTGGAATCATCTGCTCATCTTAGCTCAACAAACAACCATAAGATTTAAATTATTGCACCCTGGTTTCTCATGGGCTTTCCCCATTTCCAGATCTTTCAGTTTCTTGATAGCTTGCTATCTACCCCAACACCTGGCCTATATCTGTTGTAAAGGACAGACTCTAAGGTCTACCTCCTTTGATTCTTACTTCACAAGTTCAGTATTTTATTTCTACGGCAGCAGCATTGAGAGAGAAGAGGGGTGGAGGGTGGTAATCTTGAAATCTCTGACCTATATGTTTTAATGTAGCTATTGAAAAAAATGGGTTTGCTATAAGGAAGGTATAATCCCTCCTTACTTCTTCTATCCCTTTTTTGTCCCCCTTCTCTCTTTATTATCTTATCTATCTATCTACCCGTCTATCTTCCATCTTTTAACATGGCATGACAGAGTCAAAAGGCCCTCACCGGTTGCAGCCCCTTCATCTTGGACAACCATATTCTAGAAACATGACATTTTTTTTTCTATGTAAGTTACCCAGTCTTTGGTATCGCTACCATAGATATGTAGAGTAGATGGAATATGTTACTTTATGGAGATTTATTAGGGTGTCAGCCCCCTACACCTCTCAGAATCTAGAAGTAATGCTACAGCAAATGCAGGGTCTAGATCCATATATCTGAGGGTGAAAGGAATCAATCAGGTCACATATGTCTTCTCATCAAGTCCCATTAATTTTTACAAGGGTCTCCCTCTTGATGTTCTCTCGATCGCACAAGGTTTCCAGTTCGTATACCCACACAGACACAATTAACGATTGTTTGGCAATAGCCAAGATACCAAACATGATTTCTCAGGGCCAAGACAGAAAGGCTGACAAGGCTGGCGCCTATTAGCTTACTTATGTCTCAGAGGGGGGATGGCTGTAAAGCACCCGGGCGTATCTATAAAGGGTAGACAGAGGAAGGGGCTGTGATTTCTAGGAGAGGGGACAGGACAGGGAGTTTGCGTGCTTACGTTTGTGTGGTTAGTTAATCTAGAAGTTTGTAATCGATAAATCTAGAAAAAGGGAAAGAAAAATGCTGCAGTACTATGCACTCTTTGAACACTTCCATTCCACAGTGGCTGGGAATAGGGTGTTTTGGTAGCCGAGGCACCCAGCGTAAGCCGCGGGAGGAAATGGTTGGCACTTGATCTGCATTTAGCATTTTCAACAAATTCTAGCTGATTAAAGGGTGTCATCTGCATTTAGCATTTTTGCCAAATTCTACCTGATTAAAGGGTGTCTTTTAATACTCGGTCATGGTGAAAAGCTCCAGCTGTGTAAAATCAGGAGACTGCCACTTCCAGCCCTGTGTTAAGTGTCAGGGCACTCATGTCTGCTGATGCTTAGGTAAGAAAGAGTTCCTTTCTCTACGGCTGGTTTTAAGTAGATTTGACTATGAGAAGAAAAATCTGATTGAGTGAATACTTTTACACCAGAGCCCAACAGTATGGGGAAAATTCATCTAGTTACCAGTGCAAAAGAGAGTTATGAGTTTTCTTCAAATGAATACCACTATGGTAAAGAGGGGCACTATGACTTCACAAGGGTTTTATGGAAGTGACTGAGACTATTCTAAAGGCAAATATTTCCAAAGCTTTGCAGGTTGGGTGTCAGCTGTACTCTTATTGGATATTCCTGGGGACCATAGCATTACTTGACTGGTTACAGGCAATTGCAGGTCTGATCTGAGCAGAAAAAAAGTGTGGAAGGCTGAACAAGTAACTGTTTCTTACAGGGGTGGGGATTATTATATTGTTCTGAAGAAAGAAGGGTAATCCAAAGGCTGGAGTCAGGGCTAAATAGGAAGGAAAGGACATTAAAATTTTTGGACAATTTTTTGTATGAAATTGAAACTATAACAATAAAGAAAGGAAAATAGAAACTTGAATGGCAGGGCTTCTGACTTGCTGGCAAATTTTGCAAAGCCTGTGTGTTCAGAGGCGGGCATTGTATTGGGTACGTGCTTGGTGCTTTAAGAAAATGCCTGACAAGAAGCTATTTACCAGAGAAGAGGTTTGTTTGGGCCCACAATGGTGGGGAAGATCTGGTGACAGGAGTGTAAGGTCCTGGTATTTCATCCACAGTCAGGAAGCAGAGAGCAGACAGGAAGTCGGGCCAGACTATAAAGTATGGCCTAACTCTAAGGACTCACTTCCTTCACCTCCTAGATTTCACTCAGTCTTCCAAAACAGTGCCACTGGCTGGTGACAAATGCTCCAATCCACGAGCCTATGAAGGGACCTTCCTTTAATCATCAGACTCTTTTACAGAAAGGTTCCATGCTGAGTCACAATAAAGTGTAGTTAAATGTTCCCAGGACAGTCCCCTTTGGCTAGACCCTGACAGCTGATGGCTCTAGTCACGTGCTCTACTAAGCCTTACCATACTGCTTCAGACATCTATTATGGGGAAGCTCTTTGACCCAAACTGGTCTCTAACTCAGAACAAGCGCTGTTTTATTCATTCTGTCAGGCTTCTAGAAGTCTACAAGGATTCCTGGTAGAGTTTCAAATTCATCCTGGCAATCCAGCCTAGAGGAAGGACGGTGGCTTCAGGCTGAAGTGGCCTCATTACATGCTGAGAATTAGCAGCTATTTTCGTCTGGGCTGTTTGTCTCCCATCACCGCTCCACCTGAAAAAACAGCCTGACGTTTCTCACTTGGCAGCTGACTTCCATCTGCCCCCTGTGGGTCTGCAACTGTGACCCTGGTTTAACCCTAACTTCTGACAACTCTAATGCACAGCTACAAAGCCATACAGATCCTAAAATACACTCCTGAGAGGTACACCTGAGCTCTGCTGTTTAAATTCAGTACCTCAGAGATCGGTTTCATTTAGACTCCCCACTCATGGGAAAGCAGAAGGCCCGTTCCATCAGGCAGCTGACAGCAGGAGGCCCTACTGTTTAACCTGAAAAGCTGAGCAGGTCAAAGACACTCTGTTCATCCCCTCCAGTTTCTCTGACACCCCTTCAAACAAACATGCCAGATATGATTTGGGATATGCATTCTTCCTTGGCTTATTCAAGATCTTAATGATTTATTTCAAAACCTTAGCAAAGGACCTCACAGGCAGATCATTCCCTAAGAGCCAAGAGGGTTATGGGTCAGTGGTGTGGGAGGTTTTTCTGTCTATGTGTTGCTTTCATTGGTTAATGAATAAAGAAACTGCCTTGGCCTGTTGATAGGACAGAATTTAAGTAGGCAGGGAAAACTAAATGGCAAGCTGGGAGAAAGATTGCCACGGATCCACAGCAAGAGGTAGACGTCCTGAATCTTTGCCAGTGAGCCACTGCCATGTGGCAATATACAGATTAATGGGTTAAATTAATATAAGAGTTAGCCAATAAGAAGCTAGAGTTAATGGGCCAAGCAGTGATTTAAATAATACAGTTTCTGTGTGATTATTTTGGTTCTGGGTGGCTGGGAGGAACAAGCGGTTCCCTGCAACAGGTCAGCCACATAGTCAGGAGGCAGGACTTGGTGAGTTCTCATCACAGAAAACTGAGTGCCCATCCTGGAACTGCTTTTTCTATCCCAAGGAAACAGCGCAGGCAGCACTTACATAGTTCTTCCCTAGGGCAAATGGGTGGGAGTGCTAGGGGACTCGAGAGCCCCTCTGAGTCCAGAACCGAGTGTGACAGACTAACTTTACTAATCCTTTTGTTTTTGAGTCATCTGCCAGGATCCTTGTTATTAAAGAGGACAGAGTAAGCATGCAACAGAGACACAGGTGATTTGGGTTCTCAGAGAGAAGATCCTCCTCCTGCCTTGAGCCCTTGAAAGCCTGAAGGTTTATGGGGGGAGAATCAGGTCCTTCTTCCATAATTCTCTCTGTGATTTCCTCTGGAGCCCAGGAAGACACGGAGACTCCCAGTGAGTGCATATTCTTGGCCTTTCTCTACCCTGGGGCCGGCCTGTGGACAAGAAGCTATTTTAAAAAGCCATGAAAACTTTAGAATTGTGTGATTTCCTCCCATACATCCAAGTTCTGAATTGAATAGAAAGCTGAGCAGTGATCACCATTGGCCAGAGACTTGCAGTAGCAGAACCAGCTATTTTTTTCACTCTCTCTCATTAGGTCACTTGCACCTTCTCCATCCCTAGAACCTGTCCTGATAGAGAAGTTGCTGGAATAGTAGCAACAGTGAAAAGCAACACCCTCTTCAAAGAATTTTTGGAGATGATCACCAAAGGAGGTTGAAGGCAAGAGCCCTTCTGATCCTTTCTTGGAAGTCATAATACAAGCATGGAATTGTTTATAGGTTTAAATAAGCCTTCAGTTCAGAACATCAGAGAATATAGGGTACAAACTCTTGGACAATGAACAAGTATCCAATCAGGAGGAGTTGTTCCATACTGGTGTGGTTAAAGTGAGAGAGACGTCACGGTTAGCTCTCTGTAAAGAGGCTTCATCCTGGTTAATGCTATAATATGGATAAGTTTTTCTCTTATTGAATAAAGATGGAATGGTGTGGCCTCCAAAGGGAGTGACACTACTAGGAAGTGTGGCTTGTTGGAGTAAGTGTATCACTGTAAGAGTGGACTTTAAGGTCTCATCTATGCTCAAGCCACACCAAGAGAGACAGTTCACTTCCTGTTGCCTTTGGATAAAGATGTAGAATTCTCCAGCACCGTGCCTACCTGCATTCTGCCATACTCCCAGCCACCGTACTCCTCGCCATGATGATAATGATAATCCTCTGATACTCTTAGCTGCCACCTCAATGAACTGTTTTCCTTTCTACGAGGTGTTGTGGTCATGGTGCCTCTTCCCAACAATAGAAACCCTGACTAAGACAATGGAATTTGGGAGATGGCAGCAGTTGGGAATACATATTGCTCTTAAAGAGTACCAGAGTTTGGTTCCTAACATCCATACTAAGCAGCTCAAAACCTTTCCTGTCACTCCAGCTCTAAGTGGGGACCAATGCCTTTTTCTGTTCTCTGTGGACACTTTCCCACAGGCACACATACATACTTATAAGTAAAATTAAATCTTTAAAAATCAAGATACAATAAATTCTTAATGTCATTTCCTTCATATGCCACCTGTTGTGTTGTACTGACCCTATAGTCCTGTCTCTGTTCCCGTGAATGTATCTCGTCAGGTGTACCTTGAATGTAAATCACCCCCCTGCCTCCTTACTGTCCTTTTGTCACTATGGTGTAAAGAGCATCCTTGTGCAGCTGCGTCTGGGCAGCTCCAGCAGATGTTTTCAGGACCCCTTTCTTCTGCTAGTGATTAACTCTGACAGTCCAGTTTTCAGTGGTTGAGCAGTTAGACTTTGGAACCTTCAAAATCCCATAGACTTTATTTCTCTTCCATGATCCTATGTTTGGAATATTTATAACCATATAAAGAGGGAGAACCTGTCACACACACATCCCCCCGCCCCCAGGAACCAGAACCTTTCGGTATGTGCCTCTCACATGATCATCTTTCTCTCTTGCTGAGAGAAAACGTGTAATTACCAGTGGAAATGTCATTTCCATGACGCACAGGTGACGTGGTAACAAGATATATCTGCGTAAAGAAATAAACATTCTGAAATATGCCTGCTTCGTCTGGGCTTCCTGCAGAACACAGTGCCCTTTGGAGAAGCAGACCTTTTCTGGCAGCATTCTCAGTGACTCTTAGTCCTTCTCCTGTTTGGCTTTGCTGAAATTCAGAAATAGCCTGTCAATTAAAAATGATAAATTTAGCTTCCTGCAGGGCAGGGATGAATGATCAGCCCAGGCCAACCATCCAGAGGTCTAAGGGGTCAAGTATTGAAATAATCCTGAAAAATCCATGTAGCAAGTCTAATTGGAGTGATCTCCATTGAAGGAAAGACTCGAGGGGTCAGATGTGGTGACCTGGAGCTTTAAAGAGTCACTGGCCTTTAGAAAGATGAGGCCATATTTTCCCATGAAGCTTTCCTTCTTTGCTGTTTGTAGAAGTAGCCAACTACCCTGACATCTCTTTAGCGATTGTCCATAGAGGTGTGGAAAAACAGAACCAAACTCAAGACAGATATTTGTCCTTTGCTTTGATTTTTAAAGACACATCATCTAAAATGACTTTCATTTAGCCATTATTCATCTTGCGTTCTGCTTCAGGGATGTTGATAAAGAGCGTGGTTCTAAATAATTGCTTCCCCTCAGCCAACTCACAAAAAGCACTCTGCTGCATTTGGTATCCTGAGGGCATCTGAAAGATATGTGTGCTGTGTGGCAATTATTTTCTCTGTTCCTGCTCCTGTTTTCCCTATGGATATGTCAAGAGGACCACTGTTCATCGTCACGCTATGATGGCAGGGCAGATGAGGGGAGACAGATGGAGGTAGGAAACCCAAGCTCCCTTCTCCTACCTCTATTTTTTTTTAAAAGACAAGTACTCCGATTTTATTTAATATATAATGCTCATAGCATTGGCAAATTAATCTGCCTTTCTCAGATATTTTCTTTAGTAGGATTTTCTCTAAGGTGAACTTAAAGAAAGACGTAAAGAATGTGATCTATCTATGAAAACCTTTTGGTCTTCATGAATAAGAAATCAGATCTGGGTGGAGGGGAGCTGTGTAATTTCTTTCCCTCCGCTTTGTAAAAAAAAAAAAAATATCAATGGCCTGTGGATGAAAGAAAAGATAGCCAGATGTTTTCTGAGACTGTATGGTGCCGGTAGGTATGGGTAGTGATGGCATGTGTCAACAGAACTGCCTTTGTGGTTTTGTGTTAATAAGGATAGTTCAATGAAGAACAATGATGATAATTAAAGTAACACACAGATTTTTGAGTTCTTAGTATATATGATGAGTTGGAAAAGTATTCCAATTGGTTAGCCATCCCAAATGATCCTCCCTGGGCACATGCATTAAAGTAGCATGGACTGAGCAATTCCTAAACACAACACACACACACACACACACACACACACACACACACACACACACACACCACACCACACACACACCACACCACACCACAGAATACACATAAATAAGAAAATAACAATCAAAACTACTTCCATTAACATTTTCTTGATTAGTAATTTATTGAACACTGTCCATGAATGGAGCCATTTGATAATTCTGAGTTCTTGTGAAAGGACTCCAAGAAAGCAAGACAGGAATCTTGGGACCTCCATTTCTCCAAAGCATGGAATTGTGTTTGGAATGTGTTTTTGTGCCCCTCTTAGGTGTAGCAGATAGGAGTGAGCTTACTTCAGATTATTCATCACACTGGTGGTTGTTGTTTGTTGATATGCTTCCATGGAAAACCATGTTTTGTCCTTGTGTTTGTACACAACTTGAACTCTTGAGAACATCACTCGAGTGACCTCTCAGCACTCAGAGTTCAAATCGTCTGAGGCTCTAAATAAAATTGGCTCTTGCAGGAGACTTTAATCTGCTTCAGTTTTAGACTTCATTATCCCAGGTCCCATGGCCTCTAGAGCCATAAACGATCACAGCTGCAGAAGGGCCAGCCCATGGTGGGCAGTGTTTACTGTGGCAGCTGCTCCTGGGTTGTATTAGAAAGCCAACTGAGTAAGCTGTGATGAGTAAGCCAGTAAGCAGCATTTCTCCATGGCCTCTGCTTCAGTTCCTACCTCCAGGGTCCTGATCTACTCAGGTTTCTGTCTTGGCTTTCTCAAGGATGCACTGGGATCAGCACCTACAAGCTAAGGCAAACATTCCCCTCCCCCAGTTGCTGTTTGCCAGTCTTTTATCCCAGCAGTAGGAAACCAAATTAGGTGACCTCTTTCTCCCTGTTTTCAACATCCTCTTTGAAAAGTTCTCCCAAGTTTGACTTTGCATGACTTAACATTGTCTTTGTGATGGACTTCCTATGCACACCCTATTTGATTCCAGGACTACATGAGAGAAAATACTGGGAGTACAGAGTTGGCAGATATATGGTCTAGACCAACCTTCCCTGCAGATAGGGAAACTGAGGCTATGGTGAGCTGAGACCTGCCTAAGGGTAAAGTTTCTAAAGATAAGAAGACAGGGGTGGGACTAATGTGGGTTGAACAATTAGACAAACTTTCCATACACAATGTCTTTTCTAATTCCTTTGTATATGAAGTTTTACACTGAATGATTCTAAGTAGGATACAGAACTTTTAAAGACAATATCTCCGTGCTTATACTGAAAAGAGGAAACAGATTCTGAGGCACAGCCAAGAGTAAACATTATTCACATATCCAGTCTAGGGAAGGAAGCACACAAGGTCAGTCCCCACCGTCCAGACTCCAGGGCACATTGGTGTTCTGGATTCTTTATCTTTCCCCTTTCATTCCATCATTACTGATATTCAGGAGATGCAAAGACACCAGCCCAACAGCAACTTAAAAAAAATGAAACATATTTCCATTAATTAATGTCTACAAAGAGATTTAATGATGAAAAGTGCCATTAAGTGCCAAGTATAATTAATTATTTTTGCTGCAAGAGGCTTACAGGCCTCATTAGAGACTGTTTTAAATATTCTAAAATATTTACAGAATTAGTTTAAGAAATTGTAAACAAGCCAAATGAAAAGGCCCTTTCCTGTCTAGGTAAAAGTAATATCAAAGCTGAAAGGAAACTGCATTTTTGCCATTTATAAGGAGGTAGCCTTCCCTTTCCTGCATCCCATGTACTCTGCTGTTTGCACAGATGAAAGCAAATTCCTAGTGAAACTTCTGCCCAGTGAACTCACTGGAACCTCCCTGTCCCAGCTTTGCTGACTCATTTTCAAATATGCTCTCCCCTCATTTGGGGGAAAAGGGTTTCCAAGGTTTTTGACGTTATATAAAGAAGAATACAGCATTGTTTGTAACCACTAGGGCAGATCTAGGCTGGTGTCAGCTCTAGATCAGTCCCAGATTGGTCTAAACCATGAAGCTTAATTAGTTGATTAAATCAAACACTTCCTTTGAAGCCTCCATTGGACCTGCTCCTGCAGAATATGTTATCTCCTTGTTAATGATTTGTGTATGCCCTCCATGTTGTATTTCCATGAGATACAACCTTCACTATTTATGCAGTTACCTTTGCTAATCAAGAGGAACTGTATCCCCTTGTTTGGGGGCTTAACTCCCTGGTTTTCTGAATGCTTGCTTGAATTCATCCCATCCAGATGACTGAGCCCCTAAATCAGAGTAGCATGACACACAGTCTCCTAACAGTCCTTTAAGTCGTTGCTTCCTTGTCAAGGGCTCATTTCCGGGGAGTCCAAATAATTATGCAACACACTCCATAATTACATTATTTTCTTAATTATGCCTGATGACAAAATTATGAAAATTAAACATGTTCTAAACCAAAATAAAACCTGTTAGCAAATGTCTCTTGCTGTATCATTAGAATAATTTGCAAACAGGACACTTCGTAATTTTCTGAGCAGGGGAGAACGCTAAGTCTTTGATTAAACCCAAGGTAGTAACTTGTGGAACTGAATGGTTAAAACTGCAGGTTCCTTTGTGTTACTGCGTGTCCCAAGGGTTCTACTCGTGGGTAGTGAGAGGTAACAGGCACATGCTAAGGATGAGTCATAAAATGCTCATGATGACAGCTTCTCCACTTCTTGTCTTTCTTTCTCCTCTCCCCATTACATCCTTCTCCACCTTCCCTTTCTCACCTTCTTTCTTAAAAACCAACCAACCAACCAAACAAACAAACAAAAACCTTCTTTTTCATTTCCCTTTTCCTCTTTTTATTTTTCCTCTGCGTCCACCTTCCACTTTTACCCCCCTTCACCTGTGTTCATTCAGCTCACCTCAGCTTAGACTTTGGAAGCAGCAAGGCAAGGTGTAGAGAGGAATTTACCGTACTGATGTTTTAGTTGAAGGCATGGGCATTAGTATTGCTCAAGGGGTATCCATGAAGTTCCAGTGGGATGGCTTCATTTCTGGGCTTCTTGTCTTCACAGGAAGAGTTTAGTTTATAATGCACAAGCCTAACTTTTCCTACAAAATGCCAAATGTCAAGTGGACAGAGCCTGACTCTTTTCCACATGAGCCACTTTTCAGGTCATGATTTGCTGGTCTTCCTTCTCATTGGGCAGGTGAATCCATGAGTCTTGATTATAAGCTACAGTTCTGCTTACCTCGTATTCGTCCTCACTCACTCTGTGACACGAGGTTTACCAGACTGGTGAAGAATGCTCCATGCAGGAAGTATCTGCATATGCTTGAATGGTGCCCTCCCAGAACTGACCCTGAATAGGACAGACTGACAGTTATAATGGTTGGTGTGATATGAGATGTGGTAGACACTACCCTGCTCTCTGCAAGTTCCTCTGTCTGGAGTCTGAAATGCCTCTCTTAGATGGTCCACTTTGGGATTCCTCTCACTGGTTCTGTTAAATCTGAGAAAGATGATCTTTTCAAGCTGTTGATGCTCTCCATCTTAAAACACTAATAGATTTGAAACTCGGTGTAGAATTTCCATATGGAAGGGGAAATGACACCACCACCACTTGACAGTGTGGGAACCTGTTAGCTTTATCTGAGGGTTGAGGTTCTTGCCCATTGCCTTGGTTAGAGGAGCCACCACTTTTGCTAATTTTGCACTTTTAGGTCAAGGTCTCCAAGACTCACAACATTGGTGTACAGTTCCCTGAAAACCATTGCTGTCTTCAAGCTATGTGTGCAGGGGACTGTCCATTACTCAAAGGAGACATTTTCTTTAGTATCTTTTTTTTTAAAAAAAAAAAAAGAGACACAAAGCATCAGACATACTTCCTAGGGCAAGTAGCCTGTTTATCATTGCTATAGACCCTACCCCTGTGGCTCAGCATAAATCTAGCCTGCATATTTCAGTTACTTTCTACACAGATATATTGAGATGAGAAGAACATCACTGTTGATTTCTCCCCATCATATGCAGCTGTGTGGCCTCTCCAGGACGACCTCATCTTCCTAAGGGGCAGAAGTCATTTTCTCTCTGACATCTCCAGATTTGCAATCTTCCTATTTGACAATCCTGTATACCATGCATTTTGCTGAGAGGCAGGTAAAACAAATAAAAATTATCACCATCAGGAAAAAAGATTTAAATATAAACAACATTACATTAGGGGACAAGAGGATTTTTCTTTTCTTTTTCTCTAATGTAATGGAACAAAGTGCCTCTTTCTGAGTATTGCCACGACGACTCATTTGAACTGAGCAAAGGTGCCTTAGACTAATTTTGGAAACTTCAATATGGCAATGTGCTAAATTTTAATTATTTCACTTCCTGCTTTGTATATTAATGTTGTGATTACCCTTGAAAGAATATTACCCATGATGATTTATGTGAAACTCAGTCAGCTCTGCAGGTCTATCAGTTTCAATTAAAACAAAGCACGGAAGAAATGCACAGTCCCTGAATCTGCTGACACACAGGAGCATCGAAATCCCTTTACCCAAAGCACCACTTCTTCTATGGCCCAGGAAGCCACCACAAGAGGAAACTGCATGGATTTGCTTTGCTAGCTTTGGATTCAGAAGAAAGTCAACCAGGAAAATGTATTTAGATATTTCATTTCTACTTCTCAGACGATCTAGGGTATTGGGGTCCATAACCCACCCACCCCACTTTGTAAGCTGTTAAGGGATGAACTATCCCAGTGGAATCACTGAATGGTTATTGGTTTCTGATTTAAAGAAATAGCATTGGATCCGTCTCTGGCATTTGATCTGTGCCCATAGAGAACTGTTCATAACGCACGTACATTTTCCTGAGATGAAGTGCTGGCTTCAGAGCTCATTAATCTCACTGACTTCAGCCATGGTGAGGTCACAGGGTTTTTCACCATGTGTCCCCAGTACCCGGGCACTTTAATTACCAATTTGGCTACACAGCAATTGAAATCTCTTCTCTACCTGGCAGCCCTTCCTAAAGCTGGTCCAAACAGTGTCTCTGGTTTTGTTTGCCAAATCTAAAGAGGCCCTTCTTCCTGAGTACCATAGAGATGGACAGTCAAACCTGATTTTAGTGGTGGTTCCATTTTAATCACATTTGGGAACTCTTGACCACAGCTGCCCGATTATAAATTCAAGGGAACCCAAGCTTGCCAATGTGATGGCTTCCTGAACATTTTGCCAAGAGCTGGATCTGAGGCCCAGTGAAGAGGGCAGGGTTTCTTCCTCTCTTCATCTTCTTACTAGCCCCTCTTTCCCTGCCCCACTCTCTGACACAAGGCCATAATATTATAGAATCCTAGAATTACAGAACTTGTGAATAAATGTTTATCTTGGTCCTTGCATTGTCTCCAATATAGGCTCTTTTAACTCCATCTCTTTCTTCCTTCACTTCCCCACTAGATACTGGATACCCACACTGGAATGGACTGAAAACCTTGCCACTTCTGTCTTTTGCCTGAATGCCTTCTTCATTTGTGCTAAATTGTTTCCTATTGCTGTGATAAACATCAAGGCCAAAAACAACTTGGGGAGGAAAGGGTTTATTACATCTTACAGCTTATTAGTCATCATAAAAGGAAGTTATGGCAGGAACCTAGAAGCAGGAACTGAAGCAGAGGCCATGTAGGAATGTTGCTTACTGACTTGTTCCCTGTCGCTTGTTCAGCCTAGTTCCTTACAAACCCCAGGATGACCTAGTCAGGGGTGGCACCATCCACAGTGGGCTAGGCTCTCTCCCATCAGTTAGCAATTGAGAAAATGTCCTATAGACATACCCATATACCAATCTAATGGAGGTGATTCCTCAATGAAGTTTTCTCTTTTAAGGTGTCTCTAGTTTGTGTCACATTGACAGAGAAAGAAGGAAACCTAATGAGCACATGAGGACATCTTCTAAAAACCTTTACTCTTTTTTTTTTCAACAATCATTTTGATTTTTAGCTTTAATTCTTCTGGTTTATGCACCAATGATTCTTTCTTAGATGCTTTTGACAACCCTATTAGCTTCTATCCTTACTTGCCTATGTTTTCATGGTGTACTATAGACCACGGACTGAGAGACTGCTTCTTGAATTATCTGACTGTCCCACTCTGTAAACGGAGGTTTCTCATTCATTTCCTGGCTGCCCAGACCCGAATAATTACATAGAAACTATATTAATTACAACATTGTTAGGCCGATGTCTTAGCCATATTTCTAGCTAGCCCTTACATCTTAAATGTACCCATTTCTATTATTTTATATTTTACTACAGGGCTACTGATTTGTCTGCCTCCTTCAGCAGCTACATGGCATCTCTCTGACTCTGTCTACTCTCTCCATTTATATCTTCCAGTCTGGCTATATTCTGCTAAGCCATTGGCTGAAACAGCTTTTTTATTAACATATTCACAACATACAGAGGGAATCCCACATCCCTGCTCCATTGAATCTTATACCATGCCATGCTCAGCATGAAACACAGAGGTGAGATATCAATGTTACCACAATCTGCATTCATCTGTGACTTCAGCCATCTATGTTCAAGAAGACCATATTTCAAGCTAGTTAAAATTCACCGCCCCCTTATGAAATAGACACATATTTATTTGCTACAGGTTAAGACTCCCCTCATTCAAAACTCTGAACTCGAGAACTTGTGCATTAACCTCCTACTTAGAAAACTACAGATCTTGGAGCCATTTGTCTCTTGCTCTCTTTGGAGGAGGGTGCTGAACAGATGAAATCCTACCTACACATATCCCCAGATCCAGTGAGCTCCACATTCAGAAGTACATCCTGGCCCAAGCACTTAAGACGTGGCTCTTTAATCTGCATGCACAGTCCATTCACTAGCAGGTGTTGGTTCAGGCTGCTGCTGGTTTTGGAAGGCTGTGTCACATATGGTTATGCTAAATCCTACATCCTTGATAGCCATCTTCAAGGTTGATATCTGTATGCTCGGTAAGTGGATACATGTCATTGGTAAGCATGATAGGCTAAAAGTCTAGCCCTGTCTGTCATTGTTTCCCTGGTCAAAATGTCAGGGCATATCTACTAATAGCTGGCTCTCTGTTCAAGAATGTGATGAGGCTGGGGAAGCCGATAGCTAGTAGAATTGATGAGTTAGTTTCATCCTTCACTCCCTACTTGTTAAGCTGACTATTTTTATGTTCACTATCTCCAATTGCTTCTTTGATAGAAAATTATTTGTGATATGGTCTAATCTTCCTCTTTTATTCCATCTTTTTTTGAGATTATATTTTAATTACATTTTCCCTTCCCTTTTTCCCTTGCAAACACTCCTACATTCTACTCCCCACTCTTTCAATTTTATGTTTTGTTCTCAGAAATTGTTATTACATACATGTGTGTGTTTGTATATGCATATATATTCCTAAATATAACCTGTTGAGTCCATGTAATGGTACTTGTATGGATGACACCAACCAATACAGAATTTCTTCTGTCTTTTCAGCTTTTTTCTTTGCTGAGGTGCTGACAGTAAACCCCCCAAAGCCTTGAACTTGCTGGCCAGTGGCTCTGTCATTAAGGTACAGCCTCAGCCCTTTCCAGGACACTGTTTGGGGAAAAAAATTACACTTTTGTTACACACTTGTTACCTTGTTTTTCTTGCATCCTTTTTCTCTTATCCTTTCTCCCAGGCCATAGTTGAAGGTGTCTGCATTTGTCTATAGGCATCCAGTTCTCATGTTAGATGCCTTTCATGTTCTCAGCATCTTTAGTGATTTCTTCCTCACCCCTACTCATCATCTGCATCCCTATGTGACAGGCTTAAAGGGGGCTGGGTACCTGTGCACAAGGAACAATGTTGAGGTCTGTGTGATGGTTAGTAATTCCGGTTTTGTCATATGATCTCCGGCTGCCATAGCTGTTCAAAACTTTGATTTCCAACAAAATTGAAATAAGGGAAACTTCAAGATGATGATGATGGTAATGGTAATGATCAAATAGGAAGTGTATGCATAAGGGGCTTTTAGTACAGTTCTGACAAACAAAATGTAGATAGTATGCCCAACTATTTGTTTACAACAGTGTAGAGACATTTTTTACTGGCAAATAACCAAAACCCCAAAGTACACCATTAACAATTTCCCCTTTTCACCCCTTCCTGTGGTTCCCATGGAAATATATACAGTTATATAACATTGTGTCCTTCATCAGAGTACTTGCAAGAAACAGATGGCTCAATCAGAAAATCTGAAGATAGATTTTAATAGGGGGTATAGCCAAAACCAAAGGCACTTAGGAGGAACAGAGTGACACCCAGTAAGAAGCTAGTACTGTCCTTGGAAAATAACAGTACTCAATTTCAATAGTTGTCAGTGACTTTGAACTGAATATCAGTCAATTGTGGCACTGCCTCTCTGTGTGGAGTTATTACTTGAAATGTCATGGGAGGGTGTTGCATGTCTCTGAAGGGGCTTGGAGTAGAGGGATGAATGGGAAACAAAGAGGCTTCTAATTGTGTAGTGCTCAAACTCCAGCCTGCCTGGACTGGATGGATAGACCAAGCCTGAGAACCATGGATTGGATGCATAGACCCTGCCTGAGAACCATGGATTGGATGCATAGACCCTGCCTGAGAACCAGGAGCAGGATGCATAGACCTGGCCTGAGAACCAGGAGCAAGATACATAGACCCATCCTGAGTACCATGGGTAGGATGCATAGACCCAGCCTGAGAACCAGGAGCAGGATGCATAGACCCAGCCTGAGTACCATGGGTAGGATGCATAGACCCAGCCATGCATAGACCCAGCCTGAGAACCAGGAGCAGGATGCATAGACCTGGACCTACCTAAGAGTTTCTGGTGCTGTGGGTGTGAGATGAAGCATTTGCACTTATAAATTATCAGATATTCTGAATGATTGAGAATGTCAAACAACAAAATGATAACAGGATATTAAATATGACTGTGCCTGTATTTTTAGTGGAAGAGACAGCATATTTAGAAATGAGGAATGAAGCCCTATGAGAAAGGGCAAGTCATAATACAAACAGTAAAAATTATGTGCATTCATCACTGTGTTTGCAGTTTATGTAAGTTATTATAATCCATTATGCTGTGTTCTAATGAAGATGAGGCCAGGTCTGGTGGTGCAGGCCTTCAATCCTATCTATTCAGGAGTCTGAGAAAGGAAGATCACAAGTCTGTGACCTCTCTGGATTACAGAGGGAATTCCAGGACAGCCTGGGTAACTTAGTAAGTCTTTGAATAAAATATTAAGAGAGGGCTAGGGCTATTTCTCAGGGGTAAAGTGTTTGCCTCTAATAATAAGGCCCTCAGTTCAATTCCTAGTATCATTAACTCATAAATAAATAAATAGATAGATAGATAAACAAATAAATAAATAAATGAAGAAGACATAATTGAAAGTGATAGTACTTAAGCTGAATCAGTGTTGTTTTATATTTATTTAATGTAATTAATTTTTCACTGCAAAGGGTTAAAGAGAAGGACTACAAAGGTAGGTGAATGGGTGCATAAAATGCACATGCATGCGCACACGCATGTGAATGTGTGCACATGTGCATGCACAGGCACTCACGCACACACACACACACATACATTAACATGGATGTATTGATGAACACCGTGGCCACAGTGGGAGACTGGATGCTATGATGGTGCAGCATGATTTAACCGTGATCTTCACAGAGGGAGGCTTCCACACAGCTGGAGAGCAAAGAACGCATATGACTTGAACCTTGTAATACAGAATCTACTGCACCAATCCAAGAGAAAGATGACAAGAACTGAGAGTGAAGAAGATGAGAGAATGGCCTTGATACATTCTTTCAGTAGAACTGACTTGACCTAGTGATCACACAATGTAAAATATGAAGGGGAAACAGAACTCAAAATTGAATCTCAGTTTCCAGACTAGATGTTCAGGGCTGATAATACCAAAGACCACATAGTTACATTAAGACAGTGAAGATAGTATTGTCCCATGTAGTTCTATTTACATGTCCTGGGGAACATAAAGAAAAGAACCTTAGCAAGCTCCTGTTTCCTTGGATACTTAGCCAAGATGACCTTCTGTTGTATGCCTACTCCAGTGTCTCTTTCCCCTAATTCTCTTCTGGTCCCCCATCTCTCTCCCAGACATAATTTCTCACTCATTTTTTCATTACATCAATGCCTTGAATAACTCCTGAGAGCATATAAAGCAATGTTGAACCAGTGTTTTCCATGGCAGTATCTGCTGCCAAGTAAGCAGTTCCTTGTACTAATGAGGTACCCTAGAGCCTGATACACACTGGTTTCTTAACAAATGTTTTCCTTTCTTTTAAATAAATGATGTATAAGCTTACCTTCCTCTGTGACAAGCAGGTTCACTGAGATGTGGGAATAGGAGAGTGGAAGGATGAAGGGCAATCAGGAGAAGGTCCACGAAGCTTCAGAATCAGCTGTCGGCACATCCTACGTTCAAATGCAGGTCAATGCCAGTAAGTTCAAGTAAATGCCGTCAGTAAGATTCCAGTGGCATTGTGGAGCACGTCTACTCACTCTGTGCTGTTGGATGCTAAGGTCTTCTCAGCTAATCTGATGAAAACTGATGTGGCTCGGCCAAGGGTCACAGCACCCTTGAAGAGGGGCAAAGAGTGTACTTAAGGCATATCTTATTTTTTCTGAGTCTAGGCCAGGCTGGATTTTTCCAAGGTGATTTTCCACAATCATGTGGAGCAAAGTTAAGCTGATGGAAGCCCAGGGTAACATGGAATGTCAGTGTGAGCATGAGCATGAGCAATGACTCCACAAACACAGGCTGATGTTACTTAGATCCAAGAAGTTTTCCTTTCATTCTTAGTACCCCTGAAGAAAAAGTAGTATGGTTTTCTCAAATGGGAATTCCTAGGTCTAAAAATGGCAAACATGGATCATAATTGAACATTCCTAGGATCTCTGTTGAAGGGGAATAGGAATAGACACATAAATAATCTTGAACTTTCAGATCCAGTAAGAGCTTAAGAGTATTCAGGGATAGGCGTGCATTTAAATGTCTAAATTTAATGCCTACATGGCTGAGGCCTAGATAAGACTATGGAAAAACTGGATTTGAACAGACCATCTGAGAAACACACGTACAGGGTAAGTAGTGAACGGGGAGATGACTTGACTTGTGTAGAACCTGACATAGGCCAAGTGTGAGAGCCTGGATATGAATCCCCAGCATGCATGTAAAACCCGGTGTGGTGGTTTAAGACTCTAATGCCAGAACTAGGATGAGCAAGACAGGAGAATGACTGGATGGTCAGGGTGAATCAAGCACCAGGTTCAATGAGAGACACTGTCTCCAAGCAGTGAATGATAGAGGAAGGTACCTGACACCAACCTCTGGCCTCCACAATGCTCTCCCACACACCTACACAAACACAGGGTCATAAAGAACAATATTTATGAAAACTCAAGATAGTAATGCCCTGAAAAGTAACCTCAAGCAAATTGTTGAAGCCAATACTTCTACTTGTCCCTTACAACGTCTCCCTTTTTACTCCTAACAGATTTGGCTTCTTTTGGAGCATCAACTTAGTAGGATTGTCCCCACTCTGGTTAGCGATCTCTGATCAGACTCAATCTGAGGGAAAACTGTCTAGGAAGAACATAATCCACTCACATTAGAAACTCCTGTTTCCTTTTCTACATTTTTAGAACCAGCAGTTAGGCCAGAGGACTGACATCTTTGAAAGTCCACTAGGATCCCAACATCTCAAAGACATCCCCTCACAACTCTCTTCTTGAAGTTGGAGGATCACAGGATAAATTTAATGACTAACAGAGTGAAGGAAGAAGGCAAGCAAAGCATGGTGATTATATTTCTGCTTGGATGTGACTCACAAGTGGAAAAATTAGACTATGGGAACAGTGAGTTTGTCAGGTGTATGGAAGGATGCATGAGGAAAAATGGAATCTTCACTAATGATACCATGGTGGCCTCAGCAAGCTGGGTGAGGCTATAGCACACCCAGCTGGAAGCAAAATAGCACCCTGTCTGTACCTCTCCCTTCTTACATTGTTTTCACTTGTGGGCTTATCATACTATAGAGCATAGTTTTCCTTGGAGGCTATAGCATATGATTTGATTCTACATATTCCTTCCTAGAAATACCTCCATTGGACACCCAAAAGAGAATATGCACATCTGGAGGTTCCAAACTTGTTCACAATGTGCACAGTGAAATAAAAATATAGTTTCTTATGGGATCAGCTGATGGTCTAGTCCTTCAACTTAGTAATCACCTGTGGCAACTAACAAGGTCTCACCCAAAGGCAGCCTATTTCCCTATTAAATAAAACCCCATCTGAAGTACTAGAATTTGTGTGGCAAGCTTGGTCCTTTAATAATAACAAAAGCTAAAAATAACTCCCTCTGACTTATAAGCTTTGGACAAAAAAAAAAAGAGTTAGTAATGAAAACGTCAGACAAAGTGAATAACAGCGACAAATGCCATCTCAATAATGGGTCTCACACACAGTAGGCTTAGCATGCAGGTCACATCAAACCTCAGCCCTCGAATGGGCGGGGATCCTGCTCACTCAGCACCTCTGCATTTTGCTCCGTTATCTTGCTTACTTAGTGAATTTAATGCTATGTGATTTGCTTTTTATTGCCTCATTTGTAAGTCTCTCTCTTTCTTCTACCCAAGATATCTTCAAGGGTTTACAGTGCTGCTTACACTTCAAGTCCATTTTTTTATAGATGATAAGTACATGTAGCAATTTACAGGAGCCAAGAAAGAATATGTTACCTTGTGCTTCAGCGTGACTTAAGACAAGGATAGGCAGAAGACTTGAGACCATCAAATGCTGCTTAGCAGTGAGTGATGCTCTCAGTGAAGAGCTCTCTTATCAGATTACTAAAAAAAAATTGTTCCCTGTCAACACTTTTCTTTCACAAAAGGTTGGTCTTTTATAACCATTCTGCTCCTGAAATACTTCTATATTCAAGTGTTTTATACATATATCCATTGCGCAAAAATTCAATTTGTGATAGTTGATTTGAATACCAATCAGCCAAAAATTAGAATCACTCCAGTGGGGAGCCTCAACTGGAGAATTGTCCTAGCTCCCTTAATTGTCATGGAAAGACCAGCCCAAAGTTAGGTAGCTGCCCAGATATAGAAGGCATGGCAGAAAGAAAAATGACATACCTCTTGCCTTTGTGGCCTTCTTTCTTATTGCTGCCTCTACTGATTCCCTCATTGATATCAGAACTGGAATTTCCACGCTTCTACTGTTGACTAAGAACAAGGAACTCTCCAGAAACTTTTTTGGGTCTCTAGCACCAAACTGGGAACTGCTGAGGTGCCGAGCATTAAGGCCTGAGTACCAGACTCTTAGTGTCTCCAGGCTGAGGCAGCTGAAAAACAAGTCAGACTGATAAACTGCTGGGTTCCCAGGCTCTCCCATGGGAGACAGCTAGTGTTACTGTTTCATTGTGAGCTGACTTAATTACTTGTTTTACAAAATATAATCTTTCCAGCAGTTTAATTTCTTTACAGAACCTGGTACACCACACCACTCTTCTTCCTCTTCATGTAGCTCACCTTCTATTCCACTGTCACTCCAGGGAAGTGAACTCACTTTCACACTTCATCGTAGGACTATACTCACGAAGAACAAACACAAAGGCCTGTGGTTCACAGTCAAATGTACAGAATCCTGGGGTTGGAGAGATGGGTTAGGAGTTAAGACTACTGACTGCTCTTCTAGGGTACCAGGGTTTGGTTCTCAGCATCCACATGGCAGTTCACCACTTTTTATAACTGTAGTCCCAGTGGATCTAACACCTTCTGAACTCTGAGAGCACCAGGCTTGCAAATGATGCACATATATACTTACAGATAAAACACTCATAAAGTAAATGAATATATTTTTAAAAATAGATAATCATGACAATATCTCCTAATAAAGCAGTAGAGGATGACCAAGATGAGATAACCTTTGTAAATTGGCCTAGGATGTCTTTAACAGCTTTTAGCTGCACCAAAATTCAAACTAGTCTTATGAAATGTACCAAATCAAAGGATTTATTAGCATCATGTCAAATTTTTCTCAGATAAGCTCTCATCTTTTTCTAACATTTCCATAGTGAACCAAAGTAGTTACAAACATTAACAGGTCAATATATCATAATTCTAGTGTGTAAATTAACAATAAACACACAATTTTTTCAAGTCACAATTCTCTTAAATCTATTCTAATCAAAGGACAAGAAGAGGTTTCTGTGATGGGTGAGCTATGATTCTTTTTCCTCTCCCATAGTCCAATTGCATTGCTGCTTCTAACTTTCAAAGATAAGTTTGAACTGTCACAGTCTCTGAGCAGCACCAAAATCTTTTGTAATATCCCTACTCATTTTCTGAAGGTGGGCTTCAGTTACACACTGCCTCCATAATAGTCTTAACAAGTCTCTTTCCCCCAGAGGGGAAATTTCTGAGGTCTCAGTTCGTAGGTATTTTATTTCAACAGCAGATTGAACACCATGCTGGCTTGGTTATCCCCTACTCCTTTATTAGGAGATATTGTGGCCAAAGGAGCATGTGCATTACGAGCATTATGTGCTTGCTTATGATTATCTAGTTATTTGTGAACTCTCTTGATGGCAAGTTGGCTCGTGTGTATACACCCTCCCTTAACCCCTTGTTATCAGATGCTGGTAGTCAATAATAGGTAAGATATTTTTCCCTCCAGGTAACCTAATACAGAGTGCACATGACTCAATGTATGTACTGATGACAGGTAAGTCTGGAATGTGGAAAGAGATGGCCTAATCCAGGCACAGTCATCTGTCCTGTAGCAGAAGCACAGGCTTTAGTAAATAAATTAAGAAGGGAGGAATATGTGGAAACCCACACAAGAGGATCTGTTCCACCTTGACCAAAGTTCAGAGAATTCAAGCCTATTCCTGCTTCTTCGAGGATATGACAAGAGGTTTGACCCAGGGAGTGACTGCCTACAGGATGCTCAAACTGAGGTGTGGTCATTGCATACCCTGCATAAACAACATAATACTTAACTCAGAATATAGTTGCTTGACGTTTCTGGTATTGAAGCAGGTAATTGCTCTGTTTGTCCTTTGTATCACATTAAAGCAAGTTTTTACCTTATTTCCCCCTTTTTTTGGATTGGGATATTTAAGTATATGGAAAATAAACATAGCTGAATTCAGTATTCAGTGGATCCCCCCCCCCCGGTTCTAAAAACAAAGATAATTTTAAGGAATGCTTCAGGAAAATAAATAGTACTATTCAGAAGACCCTGAGAAGTGTAAGGTCTGACATTGCCAGTTGGGTTGAAGACATGGGGATGCTAGGTACTTAGTTAATTGTCTTGTGTATCTGTGATAGCCCTATTACTTTAAATATGATAGAAAATAGGGCTTATAAAAGCCCACTGTGGCTTACCTTTGCAAATATGAGGTGAAAATAATTTCTCTAAGATCTGTTGTTGTCTATTTTACTCTCTGTCTCTTTAGGGGCCTACCACCTAGCTCCCAAATACACCACACACACAGACTTATTCTTAGTTATGAATGTGCAACCTTAGCTTGGCTTGTTTCTAGCCAGCTTTTCTTAACTTATCCTGTCTACCTTTTGTCTCTGGGCTTTTTCCTTTTCCTATTTCTGTATATCTTACTTTCATTCTTACACCCTGGCTGACTGGATGGCTGGGTAACTGGCCCCTGATGCCTTCCTCTCCTTGTTCCTTCCTTGTTGCTGCTTGTTTCTCCTTCTTTTTATCCTCTCTGTCTGCCAGCCCCGCCTATCCTTGCTCCTGCCTCACTATTGGCCATTTAGCTCTTTATTAGGACCATCAGGTGTTTTAGACAGACAAAGAGTCACAGCTTCACAGAGTTAAATGAATGAAGCATAAACAAAAATCACACACCTTAAAATAATATTCCCCAATATTGACCTATATGAGATTCATATTTTCACTAATGAACTACCTGTGAAGGATGCATGAGCCCAGCTCTTTTACATCCTAGGTGCAAAAATATGTGTACTGACACCACCCACGTGCAGGTCTGTCTCACATGTGCATGTATTGAATCCATGTTTATTCATCTGAAAAAAAAATAGCCCGATTTGTGTCTATGTGTCCTCCTGCCTGCCTATGAACATGAAGTTCTTGGGTGACAATGTAAATTTTCTAAAATCAAGTTTGATATTGACATTTTTGCTGGTCACAAATGTGGAACCTGGTTGTCTGAATTTGTACCCAAGACACTTGAGAATGTGTCTTAACTCTTTTGTATCTTGCTCCCCTTAATTAAAAGTGAAGAAGTGGCATACTACATTTTTCCCTGAGGGAAGCCCAAGTTGGTTAATGTAGCCCTAGTACATGTACGCACTCAATGCATGCCCTTTATGTGCCTCACAGAAGCCCCTCAACCCATGTAAGACAAACTATGGTTGGATGATAAGAGGGTAACAAATTATTGCTTCTATTGGGAAACTCTGCCACCTTAACAGCATTTTTGGAAACACAAAAGTTGCTGTGATCCTGTTGACCACACAGCTTTAGCATGTAGTGCCTGATTCTTTAAAGATAGGGATCCAGATGGAACATCTCAATTGTATTAATATCCCCTTTTCTCTCTGCTTTGATGGTCACTGTTTTTACTTGATTTTATTCCTCTCGGCATCCTTCCATCTTGCTATGGGGTGGAGTTTGACGTGTTTATTGCTAGCCTGTCATCCAGAACGCAGCTGTGAGTCAGACGGTCCAGTGTATGCTCCCAGGCTTGATCTTCTGTCTTCCATTCACTGTAAAGCTACCTCTCCTCTCCTCACCCTTCGTTTCTTGTTAGCGCGCAGACGTTCACTCCCGCTGCTCCACAACAGCCTTGCTTTCATAGCCAGCCTGGTCATTTTCTTCAGTTCCTGCACAGAGAAACTGCTATCACTCAAGAACCCTTTCTACAATGAAAACCCACCTTTCTAGACATCCAGGGACAAAACTGAAAAACGGCCACGCTCTGCCAGGCCTCCCATCTGAACATTTGCACTGTTGTAACTTCCTCTCCGTGGAACCTCTCCCTACCACTACTTTGTCAATTTCTGTATTTCTGCATTTGCCCTAGTAAGCAGCTAATTTCTCCGTGATTGTTTCTTTATCGATAATTATAAAGACTTGCATTTTCAAAGTGAAGTTTTTATGTATTTTTGCTTGATTGGTGGACTAAAATCCACACTAACTATATCATTTTAACAACTAATGCTTTTCATCATGTATGCAGTTATTCTGCAGAGTTCCTGTTTCTTCTGGTCATCCCTCAGCTTTTGTTTAGTGCCTATTCTTGTAAGTGTTCTTTTTAAAAAACATCATAATAAAAACCTTAATGAGGAGCTGGAGAGATGGCTAAGGTTGGGAGCACATTTTGGTCTTCCAGACAACAAGAGTTTAGTTTTTTGCAAACATGTTGGGCAGTTCATAACTACCTATAACTCCAGCCCCATTGCCTTTGACCTCCATGGGTAGGCAGATCCACACATATACACACATAACTTAAATAAAGTAAAAATATTTTAAAAAAAAACTTTGATGAATTTTTTTATTTTGTTATTTTTCTGAGAATTTCATATATGAGTGCTGTGTTTAGATCATTTCCACCTCCCTTCCTCTCTCTCCAGTTGATACTAAGCACATCTTGATGAACTAAACCAAAGAGAAATGACACAGGAAATGGTTCATTGGAGAGCTTCCTTTTGGTTCCTCATTTTATTGAAGGTGAAGTCATGATAAAATAAGGATTGCATTTCCCAGATTGACTTGGAAACAAATCAAGAAGCAGGTAAATTTCCACAGTAGAGAATGCTGATTTAGGGAATGCTTTCTCTTCTCAAGAGCCCATGACACCCCCTGCATGAGGAAAACCGTCTGCAGCAGGCCTCAGGACCTTCCTCACACCTGAGAACACTCAGCGGTGGAAGCCCAACCCTTGGGTTACTGTGTCCCATTTCCATCCTTGTGAGAAAGTATCTGAGCTTCACAACTGCGGGCAAAGAAATGCCTTTTTCCGATTGTATTTTCAGAAATCTCAGCCAATGCTTTTGACTTTGTTGTCTATGGCCTCTGGTGACACAGGGCCCCATGAAGTAAAGCTGTGTACCTCATGGTGGGAAGGCAGTGAGAGAAAGAGAAAGAGGTTGCATTCCTAATATTCCTTCCAGGGACACACCCATGACCTAACTAACTCCCTGCCACGAGTCCCCACTTCCTGCCGGTTTCACAGCTTCCCATCCCATGGCAGTCTGGAGACCAAGCCTTTGGGGAACACCCAAAACTGTTCAATTACCCAGGAACTGTGGCAGTAAATGACAGTTGCAGCTAGTACTCTCTTAGAAACTAATTGACAGGGAAATCACACAGGCCTAAGAAGAGGACATAGGCTACCAAGAGTGGGTGGAGCATTGCTTTTAGCAAGAATTATTTTGCAGAGTCTGGCAAACAGCCTGAATACAGGAGAGATTATTACTCAGTGGTGTGGTGAGTCAGAGGTGTTCCGAGCCTCTTAGCTGTGTGTGCACCTAGGCCATCATTTGTAACTTGGCACTTTACTCTTTACAATGCTTAAGTCAACAATGACCTTGGAATTGACAAACACATTTAATTTTGCAGAGAGGCAAATAGCCTGAGGGTTTGCAATGCTATTCCTAGGCTTTGCATTTGTGTTGAGCCTGGAGTAGAATGCCTTGTTTATCACCTAATCTTTGTGAAAAATCCTCCCTGCACCCACTCTTAGTACCTTAGATATGCTCAATGATGGAGCATCAGGATCCCTGTGTGTGATGAGCCCAGACTGTAGAACTGAGAAGGATGGATCCTTTCCCTCATAGGGAGATCTCGGCCTCTTTAACCCTCTCAGAATCTGCAGTGGTATTGTTTCCTTCCAACTCAATTCTGGCTTATCTATCTTAATTAACTTTTGTTTTATTGTTTTGCTCTTGGGAAAAGATGAAGTTAAGGACTTTGAGAAATAAACTTATAAGAGGGACAGAAACCAGGGCCTGAGGGATCAGGAGTGTGTAAATCCAAAGGGCTTGAGTAATTAGGGCACAGAGGCATCTTGATTGGGGCATAGTGTTTTCCTGAGTGTAATATGCATTAATATTAAATGGGCCATTTTCTTCTTTGTCAGTTTCAATTGCCTTCAATTGCATGTGAGCAGTGACCGAGTGTCCCAGTTACCTTGTTTCTGAAGACATTCTCCAGAGGTTTTTCCTCTTCAGTACTTGATTCTGTTAGCACATGGTTCATATAGAACCATTAGACCATCTATACAGAAATAATCCCCAGCCCCAAGATCCAGGGCTCAAAATGACCCCAGAGTCCTCTTTTAAGACTTACTTTATTTTTAATTTTGCATGCTTGTGTGTTTGCATGTATGTCTGTGCACTAGTAAGTCTTTGGGTTCTGTAAATCAAGCTTTCAGGCTGGACTGTGACATCAAGAGAAGACATGTCGTGATGTCTCTTCTTGACACTCAATACTATTGTATGAAGTGGAAAATGGCAGTATCTTACAGATCTCAGCCGTTAACCTGAAAACGAGTGCCATGTGTTTCCACAGCACCAAAATGATGTATTTTGTGTTTCACTAGTTTTATTAAGTAAATACACTGATTTGGGTAGTTGGTTTATTGCAGACTCCCCTCTTCTTAAAATATTCTTACATACCATGATTTTTAGATCACATAGAAAGTCTAAAATAGAAGAAAGAAGCTGCATGTAAGCAACCAGCTATCTGGTGCTTATAAAATAGATTTTACACATTTTTATAATTATTTGTGAAATTTGGCCACATGTATGAAGGTTCAGAGGTGTGTCATGTCATGGAACTGCAGCAGGTTGACTGATATTGTTAGGTCACAAGGACAGTGGGGATTGTGAGTTTCAGAGGGGAATTAACAAAGTCTGCTTTGCTGTGACTGTTTGGAAGACATCACATGTGTTAACTCATTTATTTTGTACAATACTTTTCTTGTAACAGTCTAGGCAGCCATGACACAAAAAATTCAAGAACGCCAGCTGTCATGTATAAGTTCATAAATTGGGTTTTGATTTATAGTTTCAATGCCATAAAATACCTTTAAAATGCCATGGAGCATTTTTGTTTCAATGAAGGAATCTCTAAAATTCTCCTAAAGCCAATAAAAGAAGACCCAAATAAATATTGAACTAACAAGTCACTTTATGAATAAAACCTCACTCTAATTGTTAATTTCCCCCAATTAATCTATAAATTCAATTAAATCCAGATCAGGGTGTTAAATGGTTTTTACAAGGCAATTATTGTGTTGAATTGGACTCATCTGGAAGGTAATTTTCATCTGGAAGGTAAAATTCCCAGGGCTTGCTAGGAAACTTCAACAGAAGAGATTTACATGGTGCCTTTCATTTACTTCATAATTAAAACAACATGGCCATAATGCGGGGCGGATCAAGACACACTGAGACAGCATGAAGGTCCAAAAATAAGGCGTGGTACTTCTTCCTGGAACTTGGAGGGGAGGGATGGCATGAATTATTTTTAAAAGAATAGTCTTATACTGTTGTATTTTCCTACTTTTAAGAAAAGCAGGCCTGAACAATAATATATACAAAAGAATTTCTTTATAAAAACTTAACTTTGACTATGAAAATATTGCAGTTAAGCACTATATCTTTGAGCTTTAAAAATTAAGTTCCATATATTTATTAGTGTGTGTGTGTGTGTGTGTGTGTGTGTGTGTGTGTGTACTTCCGTGTGCACATGGTGCACGTGTGGCCGTCTGAGGACATCTTACAGGGCTTGGTTCTCTCCTTCTTCCATGTATGTCCTAGGGATTGAACTCAAGTCATCTGCCTTGGCAATACTGTCTTGACTCACTGAGACATCTCACTCTGGAACAAGTGCATTATTTTAATTTAACCTCAATATGAAGTCCTCTAAGAATAAACACAATTCAAAATTCATAAAGGAAAACTGACTACACAAAGAGAAACAAAATTTACATGCAATTAAGAATGCCATAATCATTACCACCCTTATGGTGTTTTGAATGAAAATGACACTCATAGGCTCATAGGGAGTAGCACTGTTAGGAGGTGTGGTTTTGCTGGAGTAGGTGTGGCCATGTTGGAGGCCACGCGTGTCATTGGAGGTGAACTTTGAGGTCTGAAATGCTCGAGCCAGGTTCAGTGTGGCAACCTCGTCTTGATGCTTAGATCCAGATGTAGAACTTTCAGCCTCCTTCTCCAGCACCATGTCTACCTACAGGCCATCATGCTTAAAACTATGATGATAATGGACTAAACCTCTGAGAGTATAAGCCAGCCCCAATTAAATAATTTCCTTTATAAGAGTTGCCGTGGTCATGGTGTCTCTAACTCTAATATAGACATAGGACACAGGACGGCCCTGCAACTGAAAGCAGGCGTTGCTAGTTAAGACACCAGCAAACATGTTTCTATTGGGTAATCTGGAAATTCGTACTGAGATCACAAAAAGACACACGCACACTATATATTCATTCCAGTCTCTTTTACTTCTCACTGCAAAATTACAATATTCCCTTTCTGTTGGGGAATATTACTATCAGGTGTGTGACTTTTGTTTAGGTTGCTTTTATTTAACTCTGTAAAGCTGTGATTCTTTGCCCGTCTAAAACATCTGATGATGTAATAAAGAGCTGAACGGCCAATATCAAGACAGGGGAAAGAAGAGGCAGGGCTGGAAAGCAGAGAGTATAAAGAGGAGGAGAAATCTGAGAAGGAGGGGTAGGAGAGAACCATGGGAGGAGGGCTTCAGGGGCCAGCCTGCCAATTACACAGCGAGCCACGGAGAAAGAGGTAAAGAAAGGTATACAGAAATAGAGAAAGATAAAAGCCCAGAGGCAAAGGTAGTTGGTATAATTTAAGAAAAGCTGGCACAAAACAAGCCAAGTTAAGGCTGTGCATTCATAACTAAGAGTAAGCCTCCGTGTGTGATTTATTTGGGAGCTGGGTGGCAGGCCCCTGGCAAAAGGCAAAAGAGGAAAACATAACATTACATCTCTTGTTCCTCCTTCTCAGATGGTAACTCCTCTCACTAACAAAGCAGAGTAAATAAAGTGGGATTAAACACTCTTGTCCTCCCACTGACACACTGCCCTGTCCACCTGCTTCACGCTGAGCATTTTGTTTCATTGCTCTGAGTTCAATGCCAGGGTCACCTCGCTCCACCTATTCTCCCAGCCTGTGCACTTGAGAACTGGCTCACATTGCCTGCCTATTGTATCGACACAGTTATGGCATTCAGAACATCTTCATGGTCCCCAAAATAAATATTAACTGGGTTGTAGATCTTCCTGCAACCCATACAGCTGGTTCTCTCTTCTTTAGAACATAATTCCCCCCAGGCAGGTTTGATGTGCTTGCCTCCCTTGATATTCTCTCTAGGAACAATTTCGTTCAGAATGGTTTCTCTCTGTACTAAAACCTCTTTTCTCAAAGTGACCAATGGCCTCCACATTTCCAACATAACAATCTCTTCCAAATCCCCCTCTCCATCAAATCTTCTCTCTCTTAAGGTGTGGGCTTGGAGTAAACTCCACCATATTCTACAGTCTGACGCCCAAGGAAAACACCAGACCATAGAGGACTTGGAGATCACAGACTGAAAGGAGATTTTACAATAACAGTTAATTTTATGCGATATTTCCGGCTCACTAGCCCTGATCTAAGTCTTTGTCCTGGACATGGGGACTGTATATTTTCATGTTGTCCTTCCCATCCTGCTGTCCTCTGCTTCTCCAGAAACCTCTGCTCCGTCCTTAACCCATAGACGATGAAAAACCTCAGGACTTGATCCAACAAACACCAAGAAATGATCTATTAGGTTTTATTTCTCTAAAAAATTATAAACAATAAAACCCTCAAGAGAAGAAAAACCCAAGTAGTAATGAATGTGAAAAATATCACAAAGGCAAAATAGAGAATTGCCAGCTGAAGCACCGAGCTACCATGTTTCTCTGTCCACAGCGGCACTGAGTGGCCGGCAACATTCTCTGGTGACAACTGTCCATAGACACTCTTCTAAAACGCTGGTGGCAATGTGAATGAGTAAAGATTGTTTTAAACATTGAGACTAATTTGGTGTTATATTTTAATAACAAAATTTTAATACCTTATACCCCACAAATTTTCCTTCTGTGAATGTAAACCTTAAAATGTATTGAGAGCACTTATCACAGCACTCTTTTGCTTATCAAAACAAAAAACAGAAATAATCAAAATATCAATTAGGAGAAATGGTGGCTAATTTTTAGATGAAAAAAATTAAAAATAGGTTTTAAATAAAAGTGCAACATTAAAGTTTTACTTTATATAATTATATATTGTATTGGTTTGGGCAGTGATGAAATATATAGTTGCTATTTAGCACATAATAATTAGAAAATGTTTTGTGGGTAAGAGTTATGTATGGTCTAGGAGGCCTGTTAAAGAGCTCTGGGAAAGAGGGTTATTTCTTTTAGTATAATAATTTATAAAATATAGCATCTTAAAATCATTTGTTGTGTTTCACTATTACGTGGGTCAGAAACCAAAGCAGTACATGACCCTTGCTTCCATGTTGCACTGACCAGGTTTGCATAGGGCACAGGGGTAGAGGGTTGTACACAGTGGATGGACTGGTCTTCAGAGTAGAGGGCGGCGTTTTCCTCAAGTATGGCAACTGATGGGATAAATTGACAGACTGTTTTTTCATGACTAGTGACTGAAGCATCTCTTCATGTCTTTTGCATATGGTCATCACAATTGGACTACCATGGTGGCAGGATTAGACAAGGTACTAAGATTGAGTAGGTAGAAGTGTCTTGTGCTTTAAGACTCAGATTTGACTTGTTACATTTGCCACATCTTAGCAAGCTTTACAACCATATACATTCAAAATCATGGCATAGATTCCAGCTATCAATGAAATAACATCAAAAAATATTGGGTCTATCAAGTGTTTAATGGAACTGCGCTCACCAGTACTACCTAATTACCTAATATTCTTCATCTTTTAGAGCTTCCTTTCAAAGTCTATTAGGGACCAGGAAGATAGCTTAATTGGTAAAGACATTGACTTCTGATCCTGATGAAGCAATCTATGGGTCTCACATATTATAAGAGAACTGATTCCCAAATGTGATATAAGTTCAACAAGTGTGCTGTGGCATGTATATTATATACATACATGCATATATAGTAAATATATATTACATTATATAATCTATATAATTCAGTACACTATTTTTGCACACACACTACTTTTACTGGCTTTAGTAATTATGTTAGATAAAAAGATATGTTTATCTTTGTGTAACTGAACAGTCCAATAATTAAGTTTAAACTCCCTTGAAGCGGAGGGAAGGGATAGGCAGTAGCCAAGGTCACAGGCACTAATGAAACCACTGGGAATGAAGGCAATCAGCTAAACACACTAGTATGGATGGATAACGCATTAAAGCCTATTACCACTGTGACACTAACTTTCTCTGTAGCTGGGTGTGAGGAGGTAGATGTTAGAGAGGTCTTTGAGCTAGGAAGGACACATATCATTGGGACAAACTTGGGGGATGCTGGTAAGCGAGTGTTCTGTGAATTCAGGAGTGGGTATTACCCGCACATGGTGACATCTGGTGGACACATACACAGCTGGTAATTCCTCTAGGAGGGTGGCCAGAGTGATTGTTTGCTCTGCCCAGAGAAGACAGGACAGGAAGTTAGGAGTACAAGACACCAAAATAAAGGGAGCTGTAAGGAGAGACTGAATGTATTTCTCTTTTTTTGAAATGATAAATGAAATCCACACAATAAAGAAGTGTTAATTTTTAAGAGTGAAAGACAATCTTATCTTTAATAACCTCTCCTCTAGATACCTTCCTATTTTCTTAGTTTGCTTGAAGTGTATTTGAAATACACTTATTAGAATTTTTAAGTATAATAAAAATTACAGTATAATGTATGGCCTACCAATACTGTCATAATCTGAATTAATAAGTACTACTATCATCCCATATGTGAGTTTCATCTTTATTCACAGGAATACTAAGGACATACTTGGGGTTAAGTTTCCTTTGTAGCTAGCTATAGTGCTAGCCCTTCCCTTTGTTGTAAATTTATGAGTGTGTTTTTGATCACATTCCATGTGTTCCATATCTCCGTGCCAATATTGAAATACATTTAACAATTCAACTGAAGATAGACAATCTGGTTGTTTCCAATTCTGCATTCTCTTTTCTTTTCTTTCCTTTTTCATGCATCTTCATACATACACCTGCGCCATTCCTAGTAGGAGTTTCATAGGTGGTGTGCACCTAAAAACAGACTCATATATGTTTTGAATAATAAGCAGAATGTTCAGTTTACTCTATCTTAGAAAAAAGCATTTATTATTTTACTTTAAAAAGAGGCTCGGAGATAGGTTTAGAATTCAAAATTAGTTTATTCCAGGCATCCACCCTGCTCACACTGGTGGTAGTAGATCTTCCTCATCTGCAGGTGTGATATTCAAATGTAACTCCATCCAGATAATGAGAAAAGGCTAAGTTTTTCATAAATCAGTTTTATGAATTATAATCCTCCTCCAGAATCTCTGTGTTAGCCTTCTTGATAACCTCTTGGCTGTATCTCTTCTCTGTGGCAGAGAGTGTATCTTCTCCCATTGAAACACATGAGTGTATTGGAGAGAGAACTGAAATAAAATGAGAAAATAAAATGAAGATTCTTTTGAAAAAGACAAGGTTTGGGGGAAGTATGCCAGCAGGCGGAGTGTCCACAGCTCCAGTTATGTCCACCATCAGATTTCCTGAGAGTTGCTAGTTTTCTGAAGTACATCTTGCAGAAGCATTTGATAACATAGATCTACTGGTTCATTGCCATTCTCTGGCATAAGGAGTCTCAATACTGAATGATTTTCATGGTTCCTTTTCATGTCTCTTGATGTTCTGCTTTCATTTCTATGAACTGTTTCTCTTCCATGTGATCACTTTGAATTGATGTATTTTCCTTTTTGTGATTGTTTGTAACCCTCTCTTTTTTAGTATGGAACTAATTTTTAATAGTAGTTATGAGTTATCTTCTATCAATATGCTATCTGTTTTTTAAAGGATTTATTATTTTTATTTCAAATTATGCACTGTGTGTGTGTGCATGTGAGTTTGCAGAGGCAAGAAGAGGGCATCAGATCCTCTAGAGCTGGAGTTACAGATAGTTATGAACTCCTCAATATGGGTGATAGGAGTCAAATCTAGAGTCGTCTGCAAGAGAAGTATGTTGTCTTAACCACTGAGTCATGTCTGCAGCTCGTTATCTGTCTTTAACCTCGTTTGTATGAATAGCCCCTGATATCTGTATTTCAACCTTGTTCATATGAGTAGCAGATTTTTAAGTTGTTAGTGAGTGAGGTTAAGGAGAAAAGACAAATGGATAATAGGCCCTTTCCTCATCTTTATAAGATATAGGAATAGCAACGTTTAAATGTTTGGGAGTAAAGTCATTCTAGGTACAAAAAAGGAATGTAAAGGCTGTAAAGGAAAGGAAGGGGTGTGGGCTGACAAAGGGGTTTCCATGTTACTAAGCACCTGTTGGATGATAGGTCCCATTCTGTTTGAGTAATGCAATGTTGCTCTTAAACTCTTTGCTCTAATCTTGTACACGGAGTTCTTAGACTTTGAGTAGAGTGTGATTACTGCATCAGGAATGGACAGCCGTGGAAGCAAAGACATAAAGTAACAAAGGAGCAGACACAGGTCCCAAGAGTGAAGAAGCAGATTGTCATTTGAACCCAAGAAACTTTGAACTCTGTCCCATCTTCTCTCTCTCTTTTCTCTGATCTTTGTTGTTTTGATAGCAAGATGTGAATCCATATGCATTTAAGTGGTCCATGGCATGAATGTTTTGCTTTAATTCCTGCTTCTAAATTTAAAGGTAACAATGAAGACATATGAATGCCAAAGCATTTGTTTGTTTAGAAATCTTATCTTCTTCCCTTCAGCCCTATTCTCCATCCCCTTTCTCTCTGTGTGCCATTGTCCCTTTTTCCTTTCTTTACTCAATTCTTCATGCAGTTAATATGCCCCACCAATTTTCAATATTAAACAGCGGTGATTATTCCTTGTTTGATATAAACCCAGTACTCTACTAGCAACTTCAGACAAGACCAGAAACGGTTGACATAGACAACCATTAAGCAGATAAAATCATTTTAAAACAACTAAAAAAATTTATTGCATTTATTTATTTATTGATGTGCATGTGTGTTCTTTTGTACACATGCCATAGCACGTGTGTGGAGGTCAGAAGATACAATGTGGGAAGTTGGTTCTCTTCTTCCTCCCATGTGAGTGCCAGAGAAAGAATTACCTTTACCCTCTGAGTAATTTATCCATTTACTCAGTTACCCGCAGGCCCAAGGACTCATTATTTTAAAATATTTTCCACCTGTTCATCTTCAGGCGTTCCATCCTTATTTGGATGAAGTGTTAAAAGCTTTTGGCTTTCCAATGTCTCCTTTCGACAATTTCTTCTCTTCAGATGATAAAGGAGTCTTGTTTTTCTCATTTACTATTTTCATCCTTAATTTAATAATATCATGTTACCTTTTGGATCTAAAAAATTTAAATTACCATTAATAATGAAATAATGAATATGAGGTGGCTTCCACCTTCATCCTGGAGAGGCAGAACAAGCAGAGATAGCAAAAGGCTAAGGACAAAGTACATCCCATCTGCTTGGTCCCTGTACATCCATCCCATCTGTCAGAAGTCACTACTTCCAGTCACTCCCTGGTCTTCACTCACACATACAGTCTGAGTGAAAAAAAAAAGTCACATGTGATAAAGAGAACAGAAACGACTTTCAGATGCCACTTTTCCTGTATATTTGACATATTTCTCAGTAGGTCGTGTCCACTGGTCAGATTCATACACAATTCTGCCTTGTCTCCTGCTTCTGACCCTAAAGTACATTTTCAAATTAACAGGGCGAGAGTGACTTTGCCAGGGAGATTTGGACTAACAGCCTTCTCCTGTGCTAGCTAAACAAAAATAAGGGATAATGAGGCTTAACTAAGCTTCATTGGTAACGATGGCAACGTCTTCCATCATTGTGAAAATAGCCCATTTATGGGAAGGAATGTGTGATTTTCCTGTGTTTGCTTGCTTCAGTTGTCTTTTTCTCTAAATAGATTTTACATTTTGTAAAGAACAATGATTATGGTTCTTATTATATTTTTACTGTCTCCTTCCATCTGCTGTTCTTTCCAGCAAGCGCAATTATCTAGCTCAGTTCTGTAACCCACACCTTTTATCCCCACTCCTTAAGTCTGAGGGCAGATAGACCTCATCAAATATAGACAAGTAATTACTCCTTGAGCAGCACTATAAACAGACAGCCAGAACGGTCCTCTTGGTTCCGTGGTGAGTTACTGCCATATTTTAACTGGGGGAAAATCAGTAAAATGCAGTTCTCTGGAAAACCTTAACACGTGTAAACACACAAAAGAGATGCGAAAGTCCTTAAATAATTCAATTGTTGCTAAAAAAAAACTTGTTAAGCCATTCGTGTGTGATTGACGCTGTCCAAGGTGCTAGCAAGACTGCAGAAATGAGTAGGACGCAAGGCTGGTGCCAGTCTGCTAGGAGTAAAGAGAGTGAGACTGAAGGAACGGAATGCTGGGAGAACAAAGGAAATAATCAAAAATGTCACCTATGTGCAGGATTTCTGAAGTGTTTTCACCAACTGTTCACATTTACCTATAAAAACGGGCATTTCAACTAATCTTAACACGCAGTGGTGTCAACACAGGGCTGTATGCTGGTTCATCTTTGTTCTCTTTGTAAGCAGACCTCAAAAGTCCGCCATCTCCTCTGTTAAGTGAAGCTCTAAGAATGACACTTTCTTTGTTACTATTTATTGTAATGCTCCATAAGTCACAATTTCATGGCCTTTATCTGCCTACATCAATTTCTCAGCTGCTCTCTTTCCTTCCTGCCCATAGTATCTTGTATCTGTAATCTTTTTTCTATACACAACAGTTTCTTTCTCTGTGTTATGACCCATGTGGAAATTTTCTGTCTTCAAAAGAGAAAATCTTTTCAGGAGAATGAACACACCACTCCAAAGTGCCTTCTATTGGTTAGCGGTGGACCTTAGATATAGAAATAGGTGTGCCTTCCTTGTGAACTTTCCATGGTTCTACCGAGAATACTGCAGGGCCTTCTGAACAGTGAGGGTCTGATAGAAACTAGGAGTAGATGCAATAGTTAACCCACAGCATAGAAGCAGATTCCAGTGATTGGTATGTGAACATCTTCTGGTACCCCACTAGTTCAGAAGTTCAGATTGATAGTTTCTTGTAATTACCTAAATCATTATATATATATATAATCATTACATTATAATCTAGAAGCAGGACTGTGAGACAATCTAATCATTGAACATCCACTTTCCACAAAAAAAAAAATGGGACCAAAACTCAGTGACCATCACTACTAAGATGAGCTCCCCCAGAACATCTGGAGATGGGCTTCCTGAACATCTGGTACAGGAGCCTTTGCTCGAACTCCAAACCAATAGCCCTCCCATTTAAATCTAACATTTGCTCCTCTTTCCTTCTTCCTTATCTCCCCCTCCTCCTCTTTCTTTCAGACAGTGTTTTACAGTGTTTCCCAGGTTGTCTCCAACTCATGATTCTCCTGCCTCAACATTCAAAGTATTGGAATCAAGGTGTGTGCCATCTGGTTAAAGTCTATTCTCTAAACATCAAATTCTTGATGGGAGACATGCAGTCATTATTTTAATTCATTTAATTGAAATTTGCTTTCATATCTTAAACTGGTCGTATTTTGAAGGAATGACTAAGCATTCAAACCTAACCCTCTCACGGTTTCTCCCACTGTAATATGGTCTGGTTCCTATGAGAAGGTTGTAATTGGAGTTTAACTTGTAGACTTCACGCTTCACCAACTAAGCATAAAATGGAAGTGCAAGAAGCATTGATGGAGAACAAAGAGCTCTTCTCTTTAACAAAACAATTAGTGCATCCCCCACAGAGCATATGGCTAGCCCAGGAACTCTTCATACCCCACAGATACTTTAGTGCAGCCTGTTAACTGGGAAAGCTTCTCCTGGTAGGAGGCTAAATATTGTATTAATTTTAACTGTCTTCTATACTTCACAATGCCTGACTTACACCTGATTGGGCTTAAGGGTTCTTTAGAGACAAATTCCATGGTTCCCAGCCATATATTGGGTGAGTAGGGAAGTACAGATTTGGGAAAAATCAAAATAGGACACTTTATTTCTCTATCTGTTGAAGAAGATTTCCATGCCTGGAGATTTATTTTGAATGATTCATGCCTTGTGGGAAGTTGCTGGGGGAATAATAGTCAAATCATGGATGCTTGATTTAAAAGTGGTAGAGTAGCCAACACTTCATAGGCTACAATATACAAGTTCCCAGTGAGACTAAGAGAGTAAGAGAGTGATCTTACAGTCTCTGGGACTCAGGTTTCCACAGAAGCCAGAAGACTTCCAACAGTAGCCCCTATGCCTCCTCAAACACATCCATTACTCTCAGAGCATGGTTCCTTTGCCCCTCCCAGTTGCTGATAGCAAACACGCTCTAGTCCTCTCTTTAAGGATAAGGCCACTGCAAATGCATGAGTGAATGAGAAAAGAGGAAAATGTCACGTGTGCCACAACTCCCGTCCATCTGGACAGGAGCACATGAGTCATTGCCATGTGGACACAGAGCAGATCTGGCTGGAACTTCAGTGACAACACAGTTACTTGAGCTGCTTGAAACTCAGCTTTTCCATCTGTTGCCTTTTTCATCACTGCTGATGAACACCTGACTTTCATCCCTTCTCTGACTTTCTATCAGTTCTATGTGCTTTTATTTCATCTGTTTGAATGTTTGCCCCCTTATATACATATGTACCATGTGTCTGCAGTGCCCACAGCAGCCAGAAGGCAGTATTGGAGTCCCTAGAACTGTATTTACAGATGGTTGTGAGCTACCATGTGGGTCTTCACTGAACTTTTGTCCTTTGTCCTCTTCAAGGGGAACAAGTGCGTTTAACCACTGAGCCATTTCTTCATCCGTTCTCTGGTTCTTGAGTGCAAACTTGACTTTCTTTTGTTGTCCTTTTACTTCCATTTCTGTTTTTCAAGTCTTTTCACCACCTGTAACACATTCCTGTAAATTAATCTGTTCCAAGGAATGGTAGCCTTATGGTACAATGCTTTTCGTTAGGGACCACTGTTGCATGGAAAAGTAACTTTTCAACACATGGATTTGGTGGAACACATTGGAACCACAGAATCAATGAAAGACAACATTCCTCCCACACACACACACATACACATTGAAGGAACTAAGTTAGCTTTCCACCTGTTTCTAATTCCTGCCATAGGTGAGTGTGAAGCCTGCACCCTCCATGCCCCTCAGTCATGAAGCCAGTGTTAAAGACATAGCTTGGTGGTGTAGCATTCACTGGACAAAGTCTTAGAAGGAAGACATTTGCCAGGGAAAATATAAGGAGCCTATAGTGGATTTGCTTGTTTGATAAAACACCATGATCATAAGCAGCTTGGGGAGGAAAGGGTTTATCTAACTTCCGCTTCCACAACACAATCTGAGGGGCTCTGGCAGGCCCAAGCATGACAAACATGGGCTCGAGCAAGGCAAATACAATGCCAGAAGGTCTTGTTCTTCCCTCTCCCTTGCTAAACCGTTAGATTACAATTACAATAGATGTCTATTCCCTTATTTGACCGCTTCATTATCTTTGATTCATTCCTGAGGCTGATTACTAAAGTCCAACTATCAGAGCATCAAGGTCCAGCAATCAAAACTTTTTACTTTGACTAACCTAATCAAAATACCCAATCACAAGTTACCAACATGTCCTAGCTCATTCTAACACAGACTCCCCGCCTCCTCTTAAAATTAATACTTGCAAAGCTGTTTGCTGCTGTTTCTGCCTGATTTAGATTCAGTTACTTTATTTCTTTCCATTTCTTAATAAAGGATCTCTTTATGTTTGGTTTGTGCTTGGAAATTGGTATTTGGGTGTGGTCTGTGCTTAATCCAGGGTCCAGAGGAGAGCACCCTGCAGTACACTGGTCCCTTCACAATCCATTACTGAGGAAACTCAAGGCAGGCACTCACACAGGGCAGGAGCTGGAGACAGAAACTGGCGCAGACAATTGCTTTGCCTTACTTGTCATTTAAGTACACAGCTGGAGAGCACTGTGCAGCTGTGAAACAGGGCCCTCCCCAGGCACTCTGCTGCCTTCCTGATCCTGATCTTGGACTTAGCCCGTAGACTGTAAGAACTATATTCCTAGTGTTACCAATTTATGGTACTTTTTATAGGAGCCTAAGTGTATTGAGATAGGTTTCCACAAGGGAAATGGGGAGCAATTTAATTTAATTATAAAACAAAACAAACAAACAAACTCCAAAGAACCAAAGAACTAGATACAATTATCCTTCCCCTTCACTGACTAAAAAAAGTAAACTTGAGCAAGATCAGTAATTTTCTTCTTCTTCTTCTTCTTCTTCTTCTTCTTCTTCTTCTTCTTCTTCTTCTTCTTCTTCTTCTTCTTCTTCTTCTTCATTTGTTTTTTTTTTTGAGACAGTGTATCTCTGTAGCTTAGGAGCCTGTTCTGGAAATAGCTCTTGTAGACCAGACTGGTCTCGAACTCACAGAGATCCGCCTGCCTCTGCCTCCCGAGTGCTGGGATCAAAGGCGTGCATCACCACTGCTCTGCAAGATCAATAGTTTTCCTAATGCTGAAGCCTGGAGAGTAGCAGGATGTCAAAGCTTAGGTGGCTCTGATGTGCATAGTGATGACCCACTAAGTACTTGTTCCAAGTAGTACTTGACCGGCTCTAACAGCACGGGTTTGCCATGGGCTGGTAATCACATGGTCCTTCTATGTTGGGAGTATTATTGTGCACTCCATCCTGAGCCATCCTCAGACACAGGTGGGGCTAATCTTCCTAGCAAGGGTCACCCTTCCTCTATCTCTGAATACTCACTGAACCATAACTACTTATCACCCATCACTTTACAGAAAAACATTCTCAGAACCCTGAAAAATACATAGGTAGGTTTCACACAAATAATGTTCCTAAATGACTCTTTTCATATTTGGGAAACAATATACACACTAAAAAAGATTACGAAATCCCTCCAGAATAGTTTTTTTTCCACAGTGACCTGAAAACCTGATGGTGAAATAAAATTTTTTCTTTTGCTTCATGAAGTTATCTTCTTCTTTAAAGTCACAGCACCAAGGGAAACAGAGAGAAAACTCAGCCAAGGCTCCTACCACTTCACCACAGTCTCTAGCCATAAAAAAATCATACACTGAACATGTTTGTGGCACAAAGTAGAAAACAAGGCTAATGCAGGACTGCTGTGGATTAATGTAACAATCTTATCTCTCAGATATTTGAAGATCCTTATCTGAAAGGATATACAAGTTTTAGATACATTTTAAGTTACAAATACTTCTATTTATACTTACGAAATCCAGTGAATATTCATTAAATGCCCACACAATATTGAATATGTTGATGGATAAATTGCCTGTGGCATATTACTTAATATTGAAAGCTGCACTGAAGAAGAATTTTCACATCAGATAAGCTCAACTTTATTAAAATTTTCATAACATCTTATAGTAGATTAGCTCTTTTAAATTATTCAGTGTCTAAGGAACTTTCTGGAGAAAAAGAGCTATAAATATAATAAATATGTATGTGTGTAGGATACAGGATGATATAAGGCATAAGGTAGGTTATGTCTACATTTCTATGGTATGAAACATGCAGACATTTTACCCTTTGGTAATTTACAGAAGACTTGGTGTAGAGCAAAGTCGAGTCATGACACAATTTAGATTTAGAGGCTCAAACCTAGGATTGCATTTGTTGTCTACATAGGCACTTGCTCTCTGTTGTGGTTGGCATGTGAACGGTCCCTTATGGTCTCATGTGTTTGAAAACTTGGTTCCCTGCTGGTGACACTGTGAATGTTGTGGGATGCTAAGAAATAGAGTCTTAGCATAAGAAGTATGTCATTAGTGGTGGGCTTTGGAGACTCTCTAGCTTCCTGTTCACTCTTTGCTTCCTGAGTGCAGATGCAAGTGCAACATGACCAGCTGACTCCGACTCCTACCATCGTGGCTTCTCTGCAAGCTGCCATGTCTTCCTCACAAGAAAGGACAGCATCACTCCAGATCTACAAGCCAAAAGAAATCCTTTTCCCTTTAGGTTGCTTTTGTCAAGGTATTTTGTCACAGCAAACAGAAAGTAACAAGTTCCAGGAGTGCCAGGACTGTTATACAGAAAAACCCTGTCTCAATTAAAAAAAAAAAAAGAGTAATTAAGACAATATTTAACAGGGCTTAGGCATTGTGCTAAATTCAAAGAAAAAAAAGAGTGACAGTTGTAGCCTCTGCCCTCAATTCTTACTTAGCAAAATATAGGAAGGTCACTGATACAACTTTGTGTTCTGTGTTCTCTGTGGGAGGTAAGTGTTGAGGGAGCGGGCTGCCCTACAGATGCCCACACTCACTTGCACAGAGTCGAGGTCTAAGATCAAGCAAGCCCTCTACTCTTCTCCAATAGTCCGGATCCTCCCCACAATGAGATGTGTATGATGCATCTCTGGGGGATAAAATAAGGAGTGATTGAGGGATGTCTCTTGGGACATCTGTCTCAAGGAGGCCAGTACCAGTAGTGAGCCAGCCCAACACCTGAGATGCAGAGGCATTAGTTCTTGGTGAAGGGGAAACAGAGAACCCAGGAGGATTTATATGACTTCTATTTGCTTGTGCAAATAGTAATAAAATAGGACAATGCTTAAAGAAAGATTTTTCTAGAAAGGTCTCAAGAAATTCTGATACACAGTTATGACACACACACTTGTCCTAAGCACTACATATAGGGCTTTTAAATTTTCCATTTAAATGACTTTAGAATTTAAAAATAGATTAATTTTACTAAACATAAAGGAGTAAAAAAGTTTTAGTTTGGGTCAATCTTCAACATTATTCAAAATAAAAACTGAAATTGAAGTTTTTAACCATAAAAAAGCTATAGGCCCTGTGGTAGTACCAATTCCCCACAGAAGAATCATCATGGATTGGATAGTCAGAGAGATCTGGGCTAGAAAACTGTGATGGTGGGAATCAGGAGACAGGAGCACTGAACTCTAGCAAGTCCAGCAAAAGCAGGGGTCACGTTTTTGGAAAGAACAGATAAACACATTCTTTTACAACTGCCTAGCAGTGTAGAAAACTAATTCTAAAATCTACACAAGAATTAATGCTTTCTTGAAGGCTGAGATTAGATAAAATCATATCAACTTAATACTAAATATTGAAAGGTAAAAATCCTAAAATCTATCCTGATGATTCCACTCTCAAAGAGAGCATGCCGCAGTTCCCATCAAGAAAGAAGGGAATCTGTCGATTGCTATCCTCCACACCTAGTATTTGTTTAGGAAAGAAATAGTCTGGGTCAGATGTATAAACAGTGGCATTTGACAGTTACATCTTTCTCACTAATATGTGTTGTGTGTCATCATGTTTAAAGTTTAGAAAGTACAGATAGTGAAGAGAAGGTAAATGGAAGAGAGGGAGGGTTGATGGCTATTCATGGTTGTCAAGTTGACTACACCTGGAATGAACTACAATCCGGAAATGGAGGGCACACCTGAGAGAGATGATTTTTGTTTGGTTTGAAGTGGATGAGTCCACTCCTAGTCTATACTTTAAGGCAAGAATGAACTGGCTTGCACTTCAGAGGGTTAGTGCATTATCATTATCATCATATCGGGAATCATGGTGGCATGCAGGCAGACACAGGACTGAAGAAGGAACTGAGAGTTCTACACCTGGATATCCACAGGCAGCAGAAAGAGACAGCGACACACTGGACCTTACTTGAACATTTGAAACCTCAAAACCCATCCACAGAGACATACTTCCTCCAACAAAGCCAAACCTACTCCAACAAGGCCTTCCCTCCCAATAGTGCCACTCCCCATGAGCCAATGAAAGTCATTTTCATTCAAACTACACATTTTACTCCCTGGCCCCATGCGCTTATAGTTGTATCTTAATGCAAAAAATACATCCAGTCCCAAATGAATGTGTTCCTAAGAGCTGTCATGGTGTCTCTTCACAGCAGTAGAAACTCTCAGACAGATACGTAGTGAAACACTGCCTTCAAGAAAGGAGAGGAAAGAGGAAAAGAGGGAGAGAAGGAGGAAGGAAGGACAGATGGAGGGAAGTAAAGAAGGGATGGAAGTTTATTGAGTTCACAGAACCTTGACTTTCTCTGATTGTTGTGCTCAGTTGACTTCGGGTAGACGTGTGAATCAGGAGGCAATCAGGGCTAGCTCTATACTCTTGTATCTCCTGTTTATTAATCATCCATGTTTTTTCTTCCATTGCTTTTTACTAGCTCACTGTGTATAACTTCTTTGTAGTCTAAGCCTCCCCGACCTTGAATATCATTCTGTGGAAATGTTATTTAATTCATCACATTCTCTTTTATGTTGCCTGTTTGATATAGTGGCTTACAACTTGGTCCTTAAAATGCTAGGCACAGGCTGTTAAAATGGAGTTCTAGTAAAATTAAACCACAGATCAAAGCTGGAAATCATTTACGTTTATCTGGATTCTGCCAAGGAAATGTTAGCTCTTCCTGACATTTGAGAGACTATGTTTTAATGGTCTTTTTTTTTTAAATAATAGGCTTATCCTATGTCTTGTTTAAATTCCAGTAATTCTAAAAAAATAAAAAGCATCCTTAAGTAGTTTGTCATTGAAGGGATTGAATTACTTCCATCTTAAAAGAAAAATACAAGACAAATGAATGATAGTTTAACTAGATTATACACAAAGGTTGTTGAAGTTTTTCTATGAATCTATTTGAATGGTGATACAGAATAAATGGCTCAACAATTCACATCTGCAAATCCAGCTTTCTGTAGCACAGTGGGAACAGTTTGATTATTCCTTCATTTACACCTGAATGTTGTTTCCATAATTAGCAACAACCATCCCAAAAGAAGCTCTTGACTACCTTGAAGCTTTCCACTGTTTGAAATATTTTCTTGCTATTAAAATGAGAGCTGACAATGCAATGTTGTCTCATCAAACATTTCAATTGTACAATGTTTGTTCCATGCAGCCCAGAACTGGAATGAACTGGCAGAAGGCATAGAGTCTGGCAGGCTCCTCCAGGAGTGGTGGAGGTATCCAAAAGGGACTACTAAGCTCTCAATATTTAATTAAGGCTTACTATATTTAAACACAATTAATAGGCATTCTTAATGTCATTAATGATCTAATCTTAATTCAAGCATTCACAGAGATCTAGTTCACATATACGTCACAAAACCTTTGGACAAAAATAGAGCGGATGTCAGTAGTGACATTTTAGGACATAAAGGCAATGGATATAAATCTCTGTCAATGCTCCAGTTTTTGAGTAAAATATCTAAATCTCCAAGGCTGCGTGATAATGCAGGGCAATGTGCAGTGATTGCCTTTGGGCTCCCCTCAGATCTGTGGTTTTCAAAACACTTTCTACTAAGACCTGGATCTTTCATTTTTCTTCTCTTCTTTCCTTCTCTTTGTTTTCACTTTTCTTCTGCTTCTTGAGGATTATTCATGTAGATAAGCCCGTGCAGTCCTTGTTCTAGAGGTTCTTTAAGGATATCTGGAACACCTTGCAGGCTAAAGATGGTGATGGCAGGCAGAGGAATAGCTGTGTTCTGGCTTACAGGTGAGTGCATCTTACTTGTTAAGTGAAATTTCTTTAGTGACTTTGCTTTGAGAAGTAATTACCCAACCAAGCTGATGAGGGAGAGGGACTTGATCGGGGGAGGGGGAGGGAAATGGGAGGCGGTGGCGGGGAGGAGGCAGAAATCCTTAATAAATAAATAAATTTTATAAAATAAAATACACAACAATGGTGTGACTGGCTTCTATTTTTCTTTTGATCCTTCAAGTCTTCAGTTCTTACTTCACTAGCATGTCTTCAAACATAATATGTTTTCTTACCATCTGTTCACTACTCAGGTTCTAAATCTTAACTCTTTCTTTCTCACTCCTTACAGCAAACTTAATCTGGTTCTTTGTATTTGCCTAGTAGAAGCATGTAGCTTGAGAGAGTAGCTCTCGTATGAAGATACAAGATCTTGACCTTGGCTTTGTCCTCATACTTTCCACTATGTCCAACACAGTAGAAGCGCTCAATAAATGTGTCATGAAGACATGGATGAAAAACTGAATGAATGAATAAAGATGATTGTAGGTCTGTTCATCCTGGACCCCGGCATGCCTGGTCATGCCTGAAGGACCTAAAAGGAAGGGTTTTTTACTCTTCTATTACCAGTTTGTCCCCAGGAAGCATCTGGGAATGGACAAGTCACTGTAAAGAGAATGGTATAGTAAAAGTATCACAGTTTGGTTCAAGGTTTTGCCCCATTCAAACACTGATTCTCAGCTTCTATGTCTGCCTCTGTGAGATGTTAGGTTCTGTGTGCACACATCTGTCATATGAGACTCAGAAAGTGAAGAATTGTTGAAATTTAAGAACACCTTTTGTTCAGATTGTCTACAGGGACTGGAGTGAACTTGTTTCAAACCTGTTAGAATAGGAGTGGTAAATAGTAGAGCCTGAGAAAACAGATTTGATAGAAGCCAATGAATTTAGCTCTTACAGAAGGAGTAAAAACACCTAAAGATTTTACATCTACGGCAGCTAAAGGTAGGGGGAACCATGAAAATCTACCTCATAGGACTCTATAGATCCTTTCTGTCTCAGGGTCCTGGTCCCAGAAAAGAAACTGACTCTCCTGGGTTTCTGTGTTATACTGTATAGTATTTAATAGCACTTACCTTAGAGGCATCGAATAGGAACTTGAAAGCCCAGAACAGGATGATAAGCACACTATAATTTCTATAGCTAAGTGTGTGTACTTTAGTGACTAACCTGGCAGCTCACATTTGACTAAAACTTCGAGTAGTTTCTTTAATTTCAAAATGGATATGTTGATTATTAAAAAACAGCCAGTTTTCATTCAATTTACTTTCTATTTATAATTATTTAAGGATTTGTGAAATCATGTTCTGCTGACTCTGAAAATATATGTAGAAACTTACCTTGGAGTCTAAATCATTTCCAATTAGCCATGAAGGATTTTAAGAATTATGGGACCAGAATCAGCTTATGGAAAACAAACCATACTTTAAAGAAAGAAATCTCACTAGTGAGTGAGGATTGTGCAAAATCTATCAAAGATATGGTTAATTGTTAAGTAATTATTAAGTAAATAAGCATCTAGCATTAGAGTTTATATGCTGTAAATTCATCCAACTGGGTGCATGTAGGGCATGGCTGACTCTAGTTTGTCTTAACCCTTAACAGAAGGCTAAACGACCTCCTCTATATCCCCACAGCGGGCAGAGCAGGCATTGAGTTACAAGCGCTCAGAATGAGAAACCACATTCCAGTTTGCTGAAAGAAAGCCAACCACTACCAACTAATGAAGAAGGCCAAGTGTTAAAGAAAAAAATCATGTTGATAATAGGCAAGGCAGAGGGTGCTAGTGAAACCTGTGTACAGAGAACACAGCAAAAGAAACAGCTTTAAAAAGCATCTTACAGGAAATACTCCTGGGGAATTTGTTTCCCTTGTTGGATTGTACTTTCCTAGGTAAAGGATGTTACCTTTGTACACAGAAGAATAGACACTGAATGAAAAACAAAAAATCATAATGCTTGGGAAAATCATCCTGGGTTGATGGTGGCTTTGAATTGCCCAGGGTCTCTAAATTCCTACATACCTACATGTTCCTTGTATTTCCTAGACTATCACGTTTTCATTCACCCTTTACCTCATATCCTCCATAGTAATCCCTCAGTATCACAGTAGCCATGCTGTATATGCTATCCACCTGCTAGTCACTTAGTAGTAGTCTTGGTTATTAGATTTACTGCCACATTGCTGCAGTGCTTATGTTAAAGACAAATTTTCTAAATAGTAGCATGAAGTGTAACATTGTTGATACTGACAGCTTGAATAAGCTTAGTAGAAATCATGAAGTTCTTTCTATAAGTACAGAAGAATTCTTTGTTAAGCTTGTAGTGATCTATTGTGAGGACAAATCTCCTATCTGTGTTAATTGTATAAAAGAAAAAATAGATTCATAGTAGTTTTATCATCAATTAAATATCTGTGCATTATTTCTATGATTATTGCAAAATTAAATCATCCTATCAAAAGCATGACAGATATTTATTGACAATAGACTTGATTTATAGGCACATTAGGCAAGAATATCAGATGTTACAATATCAGAGATTTGTACTATGGAATATGGTCTTTTCACTTACTTATGAAGTTAATGTCTTCATCAAATTTCATTCCATATGTACAAGCATATAAACATATATGTATCTATATAAGCCCTGCATTTTCTCATTAAGTTTACTGTTGCATATTTTATGTATTGACTGTGATTTTCTAGGAGGCTGTTTATTATAGGAAATCTATTAAATAACTGATATATAATGAGTTCTTTTAAGGTCTAATTATTTTTTGTTGAATCTCTTTGTCTAGAGAGCTGATTATATCACCTATTGATATCCTATCATGAGAAATCTAAAACTCAATTACATCTAATCTTCACACCCAAGCTTCAAAGCTCTCACTGACAGATTCATTGTGATGGCTGAGTTAATACATAAGGAATAAAAACAGTTCCTGGCACATAGTAAACAGTATATATATATACAGGCTATAACTACTGCTCCTCCTTTTCCTCTTTTTTTCCAAAGTTTGTTATGTGTACATATATGTTATGGGTATGTGCCTATGCTGTGTCTGCTGTCATCTATTAGAAAAGCAAGTCTCCTATCTGTGCAATTGTATAATAGAAAAAAGAATGTGTGTGTGTGTTTGTATGTGCACCCAGTGCATGACGATACACATGGAGAACAGAAATGAGAATGAGATCGCCTGGAGGTGGAGTGACAGGCAGTTGTGAACTTTCTGATGTGGATTCTGAGAACTGAACTTGGGTCCTATGCAAGGCGCAGCAAGGGATTTTTACTATTTAACAATCCCTCTAGTCCTCTTAATTATGCTACTGTATTTCTTGGAACAGTATACATTCCTTGGTCTTCATTCTTTAAGATCAAAACATACTACTTTGTGTTGTTCATTGGTTATGTCCTTCTTTTCTCTTCATTTTATCCCAGTGAAAATTGCTGGTGTAATTTAGCCATCAATTCCCATGATCACACAGATCCCTTACATGATGTTGGATTACCCTCTGTATGCTGTGAATGCGTTTTTTTTTTTCACTTTATTTATAAAGAAGCTGTTTTGGCCTATGGCAGGGCAGAATATAGCCAGGATGTAATGAGAAAGAAGGCAGAGTCAGGTACATGCCATATAGCTGCCAAAGGAGAAGGATATTAGAACCTTACTGGTAAACCACAACCTCATGGCAATACACAGATGAATAGAAATGGGTTAATTTAGATATAAGAGGTAGGTATAGATATACCTAAGTCATTAGCCAAGCAGTGTTGTATTTAATATAGTTTCTGTGTGATTATTCTGGTCTGGGTGGCTGGGAATCAAAGGCCCAGTCTCCATTTCCTTATTGGCCCCCAATTTTTTGCCAAAATTTTCCCCTTGAGGCTTGAGAAGGTTTTTAAAAAAAGAATTCTATACAGACAAGAGCAGAGTCAAGCACAGTTTCGTGGTAATCGTCTTGGTCCTGTAGGCTTAGATTTCTGTCAGTGACCAGAGGTGTAGATCCTTTAAGAGAGGCATCCTGACTCCATGCCAGCAACAAAAACCTTACACACAGCACTTTTAAGAGACTCTGCCACCAAACACTTAAATGGTGTTTATGAGCAGCCAGAATCAGGCTTCTTGGTAGTAACATGGACCTAGAAACTCCACAGAGTTGTGGCAATAAATCGGACTCCTAGCAGTACCTCCACCATGAAGCTAGACTCACAGGAAGCCAAAGAATCAGGTGGAGCCAGCCAGAAAAGTCACAGCTTTAATCTCAGCCATGCTGTTTAGCTGATTTAAGACTCATGTGCTCATAAAAAGATATATATTTATACAGAAATGAGGAATGATGTGGGATTCCCCTCTGTGGCTGTGGATATGTTTACTACCATTGATTAATAATTTTTTTAAAAAAAGCTGCTTTTTGCCTATGGCAGAACAGAATATAGCCAGGCAGGAAAAACTAAACTGAATGCAGGAAGAAAAATGCAGAATCAGGCAGATGCCATATAGCTACTCAAGGAGAATCTCATTGGTAAGTCACAGATGAAAAGAAATGAGTTAATTTAAGATATCAAAGCTAGGTAGGAGTACACCTAAGTCATTGGACAAGCAGTATTGTAACTAATATAGAGTCTATGTAATTATTTGGGTCTGGGCAGCCAGGAAACAGGCACAGTCTCCATTTGCACTTATGAACATCAAGTTGCCAGCCTGATTCTCTTCTCATTGCCTCTTTCTTCCACCACAGTTTGTATGATTACCTCTGCACCTCTGAGCATGATGACATTCTTCACTTTTTGCTTGGACAGTCTATTTACATTTTTCCCTATCCCATCTTTTCATCTTCCCCAAGTGTTGTTTTTAAGAGCAGAATAATTAAATCAGATGGCCGGATGCTCATCTTGAACAAAAACGACCTGTCTTCTCTGACTCAGGAACTCCTCCTGTCTCAGCTCCATCCAAATCAGCCTTCTCCTGAACTTGAGTTTATCTACCAAAACTCTCTTCCCCTTCCAGGATCAGTCAGTAACCTGAGGATTTCAGGCAGGTTCTAATAGAACAACAGTGCACACAAACATTCAAGGTCAAGATCTTAACTGCTATAGTTGATTTCTTGCTGAAAGAAATTAGTGCGAAGTGTAGAAATGAGAAGGATCCATCAGAAACCTAATTCTGTCCTCCTCTCCTGTTAAAACGCCTGTCTTTCAATGAATTGTGCTTCCCGAAAATCTAACGTCATTGATTAGTATGAACTTGTGTCTCTAAAATAGAGTGATTTGTTATTGATAAGATATATTCTCTTCTTCCTCATTCATTGACATGGCGATTAATTCCCACTGACATGTGCTTCCAATCTACTTTCAAAGATTCACCTCTAAAGTAGAAGAGAGCATTTGCTGCACTGCTGAGATTGAAGGAAGAGTAACTTAAGATTTATCACACAGCACCTTTGGGGAGATGGTTCCACACATTATTAAACCACTTAAGTGTTGTAATCAGAAAGGTAAATTTGCTCAGGGATCAACTCTCATGTCACAGAAAGCCCTTTGTTTTGTTGACTGAATAAGGGAACCATAGGTTTCAAATATCCATGTCTCTTGGTTCCCCAAGGAAAAAAAAAAAGTTTGGATTGTTCTTGGATTTAAAATTCCCTGGCAGGGAGTGCAAACATGCTTTGAATAGACTTGTAAAAATGGGTTTAGAATAGAAATGTTATTTCAAAACAGAGTGACATTTCTACTTATAAACTTTGCCAAGGGCAAAGGACTTTTTAAAGTACTTTTTTTTTTCAGTTTTTTTCCCCCTCTGTTACTGCTTCACTGAAAAAACTACAAAACACAGTAAATAAAACACAAAACTCATTTTGTAGATTTCCATTCTTAGTTGTATTAAGAGTTCTATGTGTGCTTAAAATATATAAAGGTATGTTTTCTTCTAGAAATTTTCTTTATAACTTGTTTATAACCATGCACAGGCTTAGTGTTTCAGATAATGGCAAATGCATACACCATGATGTTTCCAGAATATTCCAACAGAATAAAAAAAATCTCTTGTTGTCTAGAGGTCTGAAACTTGGCCTTTATAAGTATGGATAGTACATTCATTGGCAGTGATGCTAGTTCAAGATACATATGGTGTTCTCAGTCCTAGAAAAGTACAATACATCCAGTCATGAAAGAACACAACACCGATACTATATATCCAAGTATTTGTTACATTATATTTTTCTGTGGTAGAGTGTCCTTCTACTCATAAAATATTTACCATAAAACAATATTCTGTGTGCTGCTCACAACAGATCCACACACATCATATTTACCACCCTTGACTGAATCAAAAAGCCCATATTGAGTGATAGACCTGTACCATACGCACAAATACATGTCATGATGTCCCACAGTGACTACATCAACTAAGATGTACTCACCACAATGTATCATTATCTCTAAGTGATGAGATATTATAAATTTAGATCCATATATACATCCATACATTGCAGTATTATAGTCACTTCAAACAAATAAATACACTTTAGATTTAGATTGAGATTGAGATTGGATTGTCAGTAGGGCAGTCCTGACTTCCAGACAACTCCAACCTTCTTTCAGGACTTTCTGGATGAAAGAGCTGACCTAGACAAAGAACTCCACCTGCAGCATCTTCTTAGGGACTAACTATACAGATGCTCTTGTATTTGTACACACTCCAGAGGGTCTTCTATGATTATAAAAATCCCAGGAAAGGTTATAGGAGAGTGAATAACTGAAATTCTGCTCTTTAAACCTCACTTAGGATTAGTGGGAATTACAGGTTTGCTGTTCACTGAAGAGAGGCACATGCCCCATTACACAGGAGGGATTAAGGCCTGGAGGAACATTTATACCTTCAAAATGAGGTTCGCCTTTGCCTCAGAGTGCAGGGCCAAGACTCAGACTGCATAGCTGTGAACTGGAGTTACAAAGCAGGTCTTATCGAGGTCAGATGATACTTTAAAATGGCTGAGTGATTATTAAGATTAATATCTCAATTCAAGAAAGGACTTTACAAATGCCTCAGAAAGAATCTGTGAGAACATCATCATTATTCAATCCTACTTCTTGGGAGACCTAGGGGAGCGCTACTCATGCTTTTTCTAAGAGATAGAGCTGACTGATGGTCAGGAACACCCAAAGAGTCCCACTCTCAATTTAGTGTATGATAAATTTTCTGAATTCCCACCCACATCTATAGTTCAAGAAGAGCATTCCAATTTGATTTCTGTTTCTGTGATAACACCATAACCAAAAGCAACTTGGGGAGGAAAGTGTTTACTTCATTTTGTCTGGTAGGATCCATCATCAAGGGAAATCAGGGCAGAAACCTGGAGGCAGGAAACAGAGCAGAGACCATGGAGGAGTACTGCTTGCTGGCTTGTTCAGCTACGTTTATATATCCCTGGCTCTCTGATCATGCCTAGAGTTGGCTCTACCTGGAATCTTCTATCAATTATCAATTAAGAAAATGTCTCTGAGAAATGCCCACAGGGTAATGTGATGGAGGCAGTTCTCAGTTGATGATCCCTCTTTCTTAGCCTAGCAAGCATCTACTACAAATCATATTAACAAAGATTTGTTAGCATGGAGAAAAGGAAACAGAGAGTTTTGTCAGATTTTCAGACATCATAGCTTGTGTCTATGTGTTTTCACACCCCAGAATTAGCAAATAATGAAAAAATTTACTGTTCCATTTTCTATGCCCCATATTTTGTGTCATATTTAGACTGTAGCTTTAAATTTAACTTTTAACAAAAATTGTGATTAAAATGAAGCAAAAGAAACAAAATTTGAAAGGGGCAGAGTTCTCAAATATTATTTAGTTGATTGATAAAGATATTTTGAAAACACACCTATGTAAGACAGTGTGAAGATAATAAAGAGGGATTACATGGAAATTCTGTTTGCAGTACTTAGTCTCCTAGAGTGATAATGCCTACAAAAAATGTTATTGGTATATATGTAAATAACAACACATGTATGCAAAGAATCATCACACAAAGTAGATGGTTACAAGTGATATCAGAGGGATGGGATTCTAGGGGAAAGGATTTAACTGGTCAAGGGAGAGTGATCAGAGAGGAGTCTTTCATTTAGCCTATGGAGAATAGGTAGCAGTAGGCCTCTCCCTATAAAGCAGAAGAGAGTGGGGTCACCCACCTTTGCTCAGAAGTCTGTAATCTAAGACTGTACTGAAGCATAACGGGGAAGCAGCTGAACGAAGTCTTGTGCTTCCTTAGCTTCTTTCACAACCCTGACTTAATGGCAGCTGACTTGACTATTAGACAAACAACTTATACTAAAATACTACTGCAGAATCAGAGTGAAATCCTACATTTGTCAGAATTATTTTTTTTTTACAAAAAAAAACTATTTGTGGTATTTGATGACTCAGATATAACCAGAGATAAAATTTGTGAATGACTTTCTTTTTGCATATTTTGCTTCTAATCCCTGCCCCCCACTCTTTACCTGTGTCATATGCCAGAACATCCTGGAGAGCCCCTTGTCTGTTTTCTGTAGCAAATGGGCTCTAGATTTGAATGAAATGCTTGACTCTAGCTAGAGACCAACTCAACTAATTTGTGGACAGGTGGCCAGTAAAGAGGATAAAACAGAAGATTCAGGCATGTTGCCTACATTTACACTTATTTAAAATCGAATGGCCATTGCCAAGGATGGATATAATTAGGGTGTCATTAACAGTTAAAACTGGAGCCTGAAATGCCAGAGGCAAAGCTGGAGAAGTGGTGACAAACATGGGATAATTGGTGCACCCATGACTCTGTGAGGAAAGAGGCACCTTAGACAAATAAAGAGAATAAACTGGGAGTCTTGTTCATTGTATAGATGAAATTCAAATATGATGACAGGGTTGAAATGGCTGTGTCCCAATGTAACATAGCCCCTATGCTCTACCATGGAATTATCTGGAGGCAGATGACAGTGACACAGCTTTAGATGAGACAGAAGGGGAGGGGCCTGCTGTTACACGTGGGGATAAAGAGAAGTCTCAGAAGTTAAGAGCTCTTGCTGATCTTGTGGAGGATCCAGGTTCCATTTCAGCACCAATATGGTGGTTCAATGCCATTCTTCACACAAGTTCTTGGAGATCTGATTTGATGACCTCTCTGACCTCTGAGGGCACCAAGGATACACATGGTAAAAGTATATACATTCAGGCAAAGCATTTGTGCACATAAAATAAAAATAAGTAAATCTAAAATGAATTAAAAAGAAATCGTTAGTTGATCAGAATGGAAAATGCTAATGAAAAAACAAAACTATGCTTTTCCTCTTTGTGTAGACAGGTTGCCACAGTAACCACAGGGACAGCACTGATTTCTGAGATCCAACCCTTGTATATTCATGCCTGTAAACCATTCTAACTGAATAAACATTTGTTCAGTCCAGCATGGGAATTCGACCTATGAATTCTAACTTTATATTTTGGTAGATACTGTTGTTATTTTCTTTAACATTGATACCAGTTTTTCTTCATCTCACTAAGAGAAAAGCTTGGTTCTGTTTTGACAGATGATACACGGTGCATAATCAACTCTGGCTGCTCTTTCAGTCAACCATGGCTATCTGTTTCTTCTTGCTAGAGGTTTGTTTAGAAGTTGGTGTATGAGGAATACTTATCTAATGAAATTGAAAGGTAAATGATTGAAAAATGTCCGAAGAAAGATTTTATCTTTAATAAATGGTGTGTGAGATAAATACTCCCTTGCTCAATGACCTTCCCTGTGTAAGGGTGACATTAAGAGTTTTGTTTATTTTGACTTTTGATCTCATGAAGAAGCATGTTTACCACATAAAGGAGAGACCTGGAAGATGAATCATTGGTGTGTTTCCACCATATATTTCAACTTATTTACGAATGAACACTCTTTATGGGCAACCCATGGTTGGCTAAGCATTGACATGTGAAACTCAGTGCCTCATGTGAGATTCCCCTCTGTATGCTGTGAATAACATTGGTTAATAAAGAAGCTGTTTTGGACCTGTAATAGGGTAGAGTAGAGCTAGGCGGGGAAAGCTAAACTCAATGCTGGGAAAAAGAAGGCAGAGTCAGAGACAATTCATGAAACCCTGTCAGAGACAGACAAGCTGGAACCTTGCTAGTAAGCCACTGCCATGTGACAATATGCAGATTAATGGAGATGGGTTAAATTAATATGTAAGAGTTAGCCAATAAGAAGCCAGAGCTAATGGGCTAAGCAGTGATTTAATTAATAGTTTCTGTGTGGTTATTTTGGGAGTCTGGGTGGCCAGGAAACAAACAAGCAGCCTCCTACTATAAATGCCTTCTACCAGACATAGCTCTCTTTGACAGAGCAGAAGACTAGATTAAGAAGGGAATTTAGAAGCCCGGTTATTGAAATAGTTGACAAGTAGCCATGGCATTTGTTTCCAGAGAAGACCCACTGCTTTCACCAGCCATTTTGTTGCAAAACACAATATCTAGTTCCAAAACACACAGCTTTGCAACATGGCTAATCTTTGTCTCTTAACAGACAGTATGGACTTGGTTCTCTCTGCTTTCTGACCTCACCAGCACTGTTCCTCCCTCCATCACATAGGGATCTTCACCATCTCCTCACCAGCCCCTATCACTTCATAGTGTTATATTTTCCTCTAGCTCAAAGCCCTTCTTAGAAAAAAAAATCGATTCAAATCTAAGGCGACTTCAGACTCAAAGCTCCAGACACACACAGTGACTTCTGATTGGCTTTTATCTCATTAGCACAAATATATAGACTGAAGCAAAACAATCTTCTTCCTCACCCCCCAGCAGCCATTTTCATTTCTGATGACACCTTTTGGGTTTCAGGTCATTTGACCCTTGTTTCACCCATGTTGTATCTTGTATGATGGGGTTTGTCAATTCAACTTCTGAGTTCCTTTACTCACATCTTTCTGCTGGTCTCCCTCCCTTGCCTCTAGCTCATCTCTTTACCAAGTACTACCTAGACAAATGGAATAGACTCAAATCAAGAGCTCTGTTCTTAGTACTCTCTTTTTGATCTAATTTTTGTTAGTTTTTGAGAATTTTATACAATGTGTTATCATGTTTACTGTCTGCCAACTTTTCTAATTCAACCCTCTTCCCTACCCACCAGACTTTCTATTCTTTTTCTCTCTTTTCATCTAGCAAGTCCAGTTTGTACTATCCATATACTCTTGGGAATATGGCTTTCCACTGGCACTCAGTTGACTTACCAGGGACAACACTCTTTAAAGAAAACCGATTCTTTCACACACAGCTATCAATTGCCAATAGCTCCTCAGCTTGGGGTAGATTTTCATGTCCCACCTCTGTTCTCCATGCTGAGATTTTGTGTGTCTTCAGTTTTCCCAGGTCTTGGGCATGCTGTTACAACTGCTGTGAGCTCATATGTACATGTGCAACTTCCCTGCTGTGTCCAGAAAACATACTTTTCCCTGTAGCTGCTAAAATTTTTTTTGCTTTCTAGTCCATCTTATTATGCTCTCATGTGTGTCTTGTTAGCAGGGAGACTTCAGTAGTAGCTTCCCTCCAGCATCAGGATAAATTCCTTGAAACTTTGTTCCATATGCCCCTATCATGTGGCCAACTCATCTCCGTAGCTGTAGTCAGTCATCTGTGCTCCTAGCTAAGCATGGCTTAATGCTTCTATTCTTGTTACTATTGCCAATAGCAACTACTGCTACTATTGCACAGCTCTGATGTTGCCATGACTACACAACTCTGATAACTATCTCCTAATGACATTTATTGAATCCTTAGCCAAACACCATGCTTAAACACTTTCCATCAACACAAAATCACCCGACAACCACTGACCACCTGCAGTGTGTTCTGTGCAACAGCAAGCATCAAAGAGAAAAGCAATGGGCACTCCTATCTACCTTAGTCCTTGCTGTAATCAACATCACTGTACAGAGGAGAAAAGTGAAGCAGAGAGAAGTTGAAGGGCCTGTGAAGTGGCTCGGGTATAAACTGTAGCTTCCAGACATTCATGTTTTTGGAGGGGTGTGTCATTTCTTCAACTTACTTCTCCATTCTGATCCATTAGCCAAAACTCCTTGAGAGCTGGGACCACAATGGCCCTGGGAAGAGCCTTTACAATTCAGTCCTGGATTTGTAGTAAAATGATATATAAGTCAAATATCCAGTGGCCTTTCTTTCTAGAGGCCTCAGTGTCCTGGTAGGGTTTCTATGAGGTGACCAGGGCTCTTCCCTTTTCTCCAAGTTAGGCATCTTCACTCTCTAAAATAAAAGACAACATGCCTCACTCTCAGCTTCTAGCATGAGACTTCTTTGATTCACCTGTTCCTGAGAAGAATTAATGTCCATTTCAAATTCAGTTGATAAGATGGTATGATGGCATCATTAAATCTTGCATTTATTCTTCTCTCAACTGTGCACTATGACATGCTGAATTTGCAAACATGGTCTTCTGCATTGCATTAAAGGAAAGACTAGTGATATTTGTTTGGAATTAGATCACCATGATCAATTTGAATAGAACTGATACAGCCTGCTTCCAAATGTCCAGGGGACCAACGGGAATAAACGAGGCATGGAGAATGATCCTGTGCATGGAACACCATAGGAAAATGTTCCAGTAAATTCAGGCCTAACACAAACATGAACTCAGTCTAGCCTCTTTCACAGGCACTGTTCATGGAACTTAGGTGACCTATGCTTTCATCCTCTCTGATGTTAGATTTTATTTTAAGTTGAATCTTTTTTGTTATTACATTTTAAAATATTTTAAAACTTTCTTATACTACATTTTGATCATATGATTTGCCTTCCTCCACATCCCCCAAAATTTCCTCCCTTCCCTGCCCACCCAACTTCATGTTCCTTCTGTCTCTCAAAAACAGAAACAAAGCAAATAGTAACAATAAAATACTCAACAAAATGAAACAGACCTCAAAAGACAAAAAAGAAAGAAACAACAACAAAACCACATAACCATAACACACACACACACACACACACACACACAGTATGTTTTTTCTTGGCCAACTACTCTTGAACACGAGGGCACAGACTGAGTTGCTTAGCAAGACCTCCTTCAAAAAGACACACACACACACACACAGTATGTTTTTTCTTGGCCAACTACTCTTGAACACGAGGGCACAGACTGAGTTGCTTAGCAAGACCTCCTTCAAAAAGATGTAAATCAGTTTTCCATATAGCAGCTGGAGTTTGGCTCTTCAGTTATCCTCTGAAAGATGCCAGTCCATTTTCATCTCTGAATCTCGACAGTAGCCGTCTATAAAGCACAAGAAGAGACACTGTGATAACTCACAGGCCTGAGACTTGTAACTTTTGTCTCTTGAAACTTGTTTGGGAACCAAGGGCTCCAGCTATGTTAGTCCAAGCCGAGCGCTCCTAAAGAACCCTGTCAGGGACACAGGGAGCCCTTGGCTGCCTCTTCAGCAGATCCATTCACTGGAGAAAGAAACCTGGGAACTGGTTCCTTCAGACCCAGCCAGGCTATCCTATCAAACATTGCCTGGAGTGGATACAAGGCAGACCTCAAAGCCTGAACTGCAGGTTAACCCCTGAGCTTGGCGATAATTTTTCACACATCTGTGGATAATCGAGTGAGCATCTGCTCTAAGGATCCAGATCTGTTTCCCAATACACAAGCAGAGACTTCACTGAGGAGCCCACAGACACCTCAAAGCAGATTTTTGTGGTGCCAGCCCCCCTCCGTCCTCGTGTGTCACATACCAAATGAAAGCAGTTGTGAAGGAAGATAGGACTGAGGGGTGGGTTTCAAAAATAACTTTGCCAGATGCTGTCTTTCAGCTTCTCCATCATGACCAACCAAACAATAACCCCAGCTGAAATGAACACATGTTCTCAATTAGGACCTATTGATAATAATTGGGAAGCAGAGTACATGCCAAGCCTGATCTCTGCTAATTGCTGCTGAGAGCTGAAAAGACAACAGGGAGAATGGAAGGAATTTTATTTATTCTCCCTCTCTCTGCCTCTCTCTCTCTCTCTCTCTCTCTCTCTCTCTCTCTCTCTCTCTCCCTTGCATCTGGGTATGAAGAGTTTTAACAGAGTTTTAGATTATGTGTATGAGTGGTTTACTTGCATGTATGTCCGTGCAGTATCTATATGTAGTACCCATAGAAGTCAAAAGAGGATACAAGTCCCCTAGAATTGGAGTGACAAATGGTTGTGAGCCTCTTTGTGGGATCTAGGAATCAAATCCAGGTCCTCTGCAAGAGCAGTAAGCGCTCTTAACTTCTGAGCCATCTCTCTAGCATCCAAAAATGGAATTTAAAAAACTCACTCGTGTGCTGGGAGCAGGGATGCATGCCTGTAATCCCAGTGCTTAGGAAGCTGAGGCAGGAAGATGAAGAGTTTCAGCCTAGCTTTGGATACATAATAAGGTCTTGCTTTAGAAATGGGAAAGATTTTAAAAGTTGTCTTGTATATATTTGACACTTCAAAATATAGTCACCCACTTCCCAACATTTTCAGGATATTAACAACTTAGTTCTTCCAAAGTCCTTGGGACCCAGAAGAATGAAAATTGTAGAACAGAAGCAAATGTTCCTAGCATAAGTTTACAACACTAATATATTTTTAAAGCCACATTTTGAAGATTTATTTACTTATTTGTTTATGTATCTGTATTACGTGTGTGCAGTGCCTGTGGTGGCCAGAAGATGGCTTCAGATTCCCTGTAACTGGTGTTAAAGGTAGATCTGATCCATCCAATTTGGGTGCTGGGAATGAAATTTAAATCCTCTGAAAAAGCAGCATGTTCCTTTAACTATGGAGTCCAGTCCCCAATAATTTAAAGAATATATATAATATATTCTTAGCAATTTAAGAATTTCTATATACTTATATATAATTTACAGAAAATAAATGTTTTATGTAATACATGAAATATTTATATAAAATAACTTATTCATATAATTGTAATATATACATATATATAATTAAACAAGCACATGGTACTGACAATTTGGCTTGGTTCTATGATCACCATGTTAGGTACCCAGGCCTGAAAACTGCATCTCCTGTTTTCTTGTCATTGCTCATATCCAGTCGCCTACTTGAGTATCCATAAATTTTAAACTGTTGTGTGCACCTTGTCCTCATTGACTCTGCTCCTTCTGGTTCATTGTTTGTTTATGTAACCTCCTATTTTGAGAAGCTTCAACCCTTTTCTGTTGCTGTGGAATCAAATCAAATCAAAAGAGAATGTCACAGTTTTTTATGGGGGTGAGGGGCAGATTCCGAAACAGGAGTGACAAAGCAAAACCGAAGTCTACGTGAAAACTGTGATGGTTGCAGGTTGGCCCTGGGTCCAGGACGGGATGCTGGGCATTCGGTGCTGCCTGTCTGCTCTGTGCTAATTGTCTGATGAGGAAAATAGCACCAGGCTTCCCGGATGAAAAGGAAGGGAGAATGTCTTGCCCAAGAATTAAAAAAGATGTTATGGCTGGAGAATCCATAGCCTTTGTCAGGTCATTTGAGCTGGAGGAGGAGCCACAATGGGGCAGTGGGAATAGAGCTAGAAGTGGGTACCCAACCTGATTGCTAGTTTTCAGCTCATCTGAGTACAGTTTGAAAGAAAGGCAATAAAAGCAGAAATGAACACTGCTCTGGACACTCATGCTAAATCTGCACAGAAATGTCTGTGCTTTGGCTGTATGTGAAGGCGCCCTCTGGGCATGTGCCCTGATTCAGGACTCACTAGAGACACAGCCATATTGGCCTTGGGCTGAATACAACTCACTCTGTCTGGCTATGCAGCATTTCTTTTAATTCAGTTACATTTTGAAAACATGGATGTATCATCTTAAAAAATTAAAAGTCCTGATGTCTTCAGAGATGGATCTGTGGTAAAGTTCTTGCCGTGCAAGTCTGAGATCTGAGTTTCGATGCCCAACATCCATGTAAAAGCCTAGCATGGTAGCCTGCATCTGAAACCCCAGCACAGGGGATAAGGAGAGAAGAAAAACACGGATGCCAGGCTTACTGGGCATCCAGTCTAGTGGAAACCCAAGCCGTGGGTTTGGTGATAGACTGTCTGAACTTACAAGGTGGAGAGAAAGAGGGGAAGTCCTGACATGAAACTCTAGCCTTAGCACCCACATACACAAGAGTTAGCACAACACACACACACAGTCTCTCTCTCTCTTTCTCTCTTACACATACCACAAAATAAAAATTAGCAGTAAAATAAAATTTTAGAAATCCTGAATTTCCAAATTCCTCAATTAAAAAAAAATTGGCATGAGAATTGGACCTGCTTGATCAAAATCCACTGGAACCGGCCATTCCATTATGAGAGGGTGTGCCCAGGAATCTTCTAGCCCAGTCCACTCACCTGAGCTTTCCTCAGAAAGCACTTGAGGTTATGACCCTTGGATTAGGCTGCCGAGGCTATGGGATGTCAGGCTTGCCCTTGAAAGGGATGTGTGGTGGGACTCTGTATGCAGGGGTGTGTGTGTGTGTGTGTGTGTGTGTGTGAGAGAGAGAGAGAGAGAGAGAGAGAGAGAGAGAGAGAGAGAGAGAGAGAGACAGGAGAGAGAGAGACAGAGACAGAAAGAGAGAGAATCAGACTGTTCCACCGGACGCTCAGAAGACTGACTTTGTAGCAATGGCCGTCCCGAGGTGCATGGAAGCCCTACAAGTATCAGACTTGCTCCCCTGTACTACACTTTATACATAGCGGCGACATTGGGAATGAAGAAAAGAGACTGTGGCACAGTTTGTCTCTGCTGCATGTACTTGGTTCTCCAGAATGATGAAGAAACCATCATTTCTCTTGGTCAAGATCCCTAGCCTATAACTGATCTGTTATAGAAGCTCTGACTGACTGGAACACTGTGCTCTCACCCAAAAGAGCAACGGCTCCTTCCAGGTTGACCCATGGTACTAGACACGGCCACTGCTTTTGTGTTCTGTGTCAGCATAGTCAGAGCTTGTACAAGCACACTGCCCTGGAGCAGAGAGTTCCTCTTACACTGGTTTTGAGTGGACATGGCACTAGGCGTACCTTGCCTGAACAGTTTAGATGATTTTCTTATCATTGTTATCCACAGAACAGTCAGTGGTCTTTATATGGCACTTACATTGCATTAGATAGAATACCATCAAGATGTGGTTAAAATAAAGAAAGGGAGATAGACACAGGATATATCTTCAAATCCTACACCATTTAACATAAAGGATTTGAGTATCAGTGGATTTTGTATCCTTGGGGGACTCCGGAGTCAAGTCCTTCTGATGACTGCAAGATGATTATACTTAGTTTAGTGTTCACTAGGTAAGATTAAAAAGAACCTTCAAAGATTTCTAGATAGTTCTAAAAGAACAAAATAATAAACAACAGCAATATTAAAAATGAGAGATTTTTATTACACTTCAAAGTCTAATCTTTGATATAAAATATTTCTTGTGATTACTACAAATAAATGTGGGTTTCTTTGAAAATGTGATCTGAGTAGATTACTTATATCTAAGCGTCTGTGAGTGGAATAAGATAAATATTATACCTGTATGGGAAAAAGTTATTGAATCTTAAAGAAATTTATTATCTGATGGCTGTTCACCCATTCATGTCTCAGAAAACATTTAGGCTCAGATCCATGACTGGTATGCACAGAGGCAATTTCTCAGGATCCTTAGTTAAAATATCCTATCAGAGGGTTTTTATCATATCAAATTTGCACTTAACTTTAATAAAATGTATTTTTGTGTCAGGAAGAGGAACAGAAAGCTCACACTCTTCACACGTTTTTCCTTAACATAGTTATTTTAAAATATGTCTATTTATAAGAGTGGGCTGACACGCTCTCTAGGGGACAGGAAGCATCATTCATGAGACAGAAAACAGGATGTTCCTCCCAAGATGCGGAAACCTGACCACCCATCTCCTCACTGCTGTTAGAAGACTTATTTACTTCTCTGCTTTTTAAGACAGGTGTGCCTGTATAACTATGTATCTGTGGTTGGCTTCATACTCACTACATAGCCCAGGCTAGTCATGAACTTGCAGTTATCCTCCTGTCTCAGCCTTTGGCTAGATTTCCTATATGCATCTTTCTTTCCTCTGCATATTCATATGTGTATCTGCTTTCTTTGTCTTTGTGTCTTTGTCTTTTCTGTTGCCTACAGAAAACTGCGTACAATTTTGGGCTTTTAAAATATATCTCTTCTCTGTCACATTTTCTAGTTTGTTTTTATTTTTTATCTTATTCTTTCCATTGACTGGTTACACTCAGCCTCTGGTGCTCACTAGGTCGTAGGAGGGACTCCAGCTGGTCAGAATGAGTGAGCACCTCTTCCAAAGGCTTCATAAGGCAGACCAACTCTGCCTGAGGGCAGAGCTTCCTTTGGGAATACAGGCAAGTCTATTCTCTTCACACCTCTGAGCAGATCAACCAGGACAATATCGGAGGTCAGCGTAATCCATCAGGATAAAAATTACTTTGATCAATACAAACATCACTCAAAGCTACCACTCTGATAGGAAAAGAATCAACAGGTGCAATTTTAAATAGACTGAGAAAAGAGGGGAGCACAGAAGAAATCTCTAATTGGTATCCTGTTGATTTCTCTCTCTTAATTATACCCTAAAGAATGACAACTCAGTATAACTCATTTGCAACAATCCGAAGAGGTTTATATTTTTATTTGTAAAGGTGTGTTTGTGGGCAAAGTAATTGTTAGTATCCTGGAGCCCCTTGGGAACTGGGCACAGTCACCCCTCTGCCTATGGCAAACAGTTCCCTGACTGTATGCTGATGCAAAGGTTCCTTTAAGAGACAAGCTCTGCCTACTCCCAATCTCTCCCTCTTCCCTCTCCCTCTCTCTTTTCTCTCTTCATCTCTCTGTCTGTCTATCTCTCTGTCTCAAACTCTATCTGTATGGCGTATTCTGTCACCCGCTGTGGTCATCACCCATTATGGGACACACTGCAAGTGTTCCAACTCTCCCTGTACCTGCTAGAATTTTAGCCCAAGAGCCTTTTGCTGGGGTGGCTCTTGCCAGAAGCTTCTCTGAGATTCCCACCATCCCTACTCACTTGAATTTTGGGAGAAAGACACCAGTGCTGTGTTTCATACTGAGATAAAAACAACTAAGAACAAAGTCTTGCTTCTAAAAACATTGTGGGCATTAGTGTTAACATATGTAAGGGATTTACTATATGTTAAATGTTATTACGTGTGCTTTGCATAAATTAACTCCAGCCTTCACAAGAAACTCATGAGGTAAAAACTATTATGCTTCATACGTGAGAAAATAGAGGCAAAATTATCCAACTCCAAAGCCCCACAGCTACTGTGTAAACTCAGTAGTCTAACGTTCAGATGACTGTTTGTAGGTTTGCTCCAAACTCTTTCTGACACGGGACATTTCCTGCTGCTGTTCAGACTGTGTAGTTTATTAAGAAGAGAGGCTTATTTTGAATCATGATTCTGGAGGTGGAGAAGTTGGGGATCATTCACCTGCTGAAGAAGACCAGTTCACAACAGAAAGCGTCAGGGTGCTGGGGACACAGCATAACACAGGAACAGTCTACCTTTCTAACACCCTCTCAGCAGCTCTCCCAGTGCGCTGACAAAAGCATCAATAACAGTCGCCTCTAAAAAGCCCCACTGCCCACCACAAGGATGACAAATGTATTTCAATAAGAATTCCAGAGAGGAATCCTCCCCGCTTCTGGTACCACCACACACACACACACACACACACACACACACACACGAGCACACGCGCACACACACTAGAAAGGCGGAAAGTCATTCTGAAGCCTGAAGTATCTGACATCTGGAAGCCTTGTAAAATTCCCAGAAACATCACACGGTGGCGGAGAGCAAATGATCCCAGATAAGTGTATTTTCCATATAATTAAAGAGTTTCAAGTTAAGATAGCGAAACTTCATTTTTCTTCTTATTCTGGTGATAAAGCGTACAGACTAGGGGAAATGTTCTGTCATAACTTGAGGATACAAATGCTCTAGTGATGGATGGGGCTGTAAATAGAAAGGAGCTTCAAAAGCATCTCACCTGGCTGCAGACACATTCTCAATCTTTTCTTCTTAGAAAGTCAAAAATATATATCTGACCAAAGCATTTATGCCTGGGGTGTCTTAGATGCTGCAATACAGTTGAGGCTACCAAAACACCCCATGATTCAGGATGGACTGTATACATGTGGGCATTTGCACAAAGAAGCCGTGTGGTAATATAATTACCAATTCTGAGCTGAGGAAGTGTGAGCCACACGAGCAGAGAGAGGGAAAGACTGTAGCGTCAGTTTGATGTGAGTGCCTACAACGATGCTATTGTTGAGACAGAACCTTGCTCTGCAGCCTTGGTTGGCCTGGAACTCACTATGCAGACCAGACTGACGTCAGATTCAGAGTTCTGCTTATTTCTTCCTCCATTTGACTCTGGTTTCTCACGTGAACACTATTATTATTGTTTGGCTATGCATAATTAATATTTGTCAAAATGCACTTGGACTGGGGAGATGGCTCAGTAGTTAAGAGCACTGTCAGCTTTTCCAGAGGACCAGAGTTTGACTGACAGCACCCACGTGGAGGCTCAGAACAGCTTCTACTTCCCTGCTTGAGGATCTGACACCCTCTTCTGGCTGCCACAGATATTGATGTACTGGTGCACATACATACAGACAGACAAAGACTCATACACATGAAATAAAAACTAAATAAATCTTTAAAAATATATTAGTGCCCAAAATATATTAATGAACAATTGCATTACTTGTTCTAGGTTGTGACACCATGATATCACATGTATTATGCCACAGAGATTCTGAAACCACACTCATGCCCAAACCCTAAAGCAAACTAAAACAGCATAGATCTCGATGTCTGTTCCCCACGTCTTTCAAAGATCCAGGTTCATCTGGCAACTGTCAAGGTTTCACACGGCTGACGTGGCATTTTAACCGTCTGTGATTCCTGATAATTGGGGAGATTTGCTTAGTTATTAGCCAAGGACATGGGTTATCACTCTTCCTTCTCTGGAAGTGGCCATGCCGGAAGAGGTTTTAAATCAGCCTCCAGAGGTGCACCACAAATCCCGTTTTTAGAGCCTTGAGATTGTCTTTCTATATGCAGCCTGCATCTAAATCAAACAAATCCAGAAATACCAGCCAATTTTCATTCTCCCAGGAATTCGTGTGTGTGACTTTTCCTGAGCTGCCGGAGCACAACCCTCTAGAGCCCTGGACCACAGCTCATGAATATTTGAATGACTCCCTAGCAACTGTGGTGGCATTTCATGTACAAAAGGCACTTGCCAGCATTTCTTAGTCTGCACCCTCATGCCTTCATTAGTACTTTTGCTATGCAGAAACCAACTTCTTATCCACTAAGTTTCAGGGTGAAATGCAGGGTCAAAAATGTTATTGTATGCTTCAGCTTTCAATATCGTATGTTCTGTGTCCTCCACAAAACCCCACAGCCCAGACGCATCTCTGTGTCCCGAATCTTTGTCTTATTCTAAACCATGTCTCCCTAAAACATGTAAGAAGAAAAATATAATGGCTTCTCGGGATACAGCTTTGGTATACAGCCCTCAACAGCACTTCAAGGCTTCTATCTGTCAGGTTTTGCTTGTTCATGTATTAATCTGCCCATCTGCTGCGATGACGCTATAAAGACTCACCAGCCATCAGCCTTCCTTAAATCATGTTGCCTTGATTTGTTTCCATGTTAGATAAGCTGTCAGCTCACCTACTGGTCCAGGCTGGCCCACGCAGTCCTCTAGAACAGTTCTGGTAACAATATGTGTGTTGTATATACTCACAGCCTGCAATGGGGAGGTTTGCCATTGGCTTGTCCATCCTCACCCTGCTGTCCAGTGTCTTCTGGTTCTTGGAAGGCATCCAACTGGCCCTTGTAAGCCAGATTTACAGTATTCAGCTTATTTATCTCATTTTAATTTAATCACTTCTAACTTCTCTACATTGGAAGAGAGTCTTTATAGCTGAAATATATGCCAAGTTATCTTCAGTGGAGAAAAAATAATTTATTAACCCCCACACATAGCTTTCCTCCCTGGAGCAATAACATTCCTGTATTAATACATGGCCTTCATTCTTTACCCAATTTTAAAGTGTTCTTAAAGTTTTTAAAGTTCTTAAGGATTCTTAAAGTGTTTCTAAACTTATTTTCCCCGACACCTTGCTTGTCTTTAGATCTTTAGACACAGTGTATTTCAGGGTCCCCTTTCTTTTTTGTTTTTGTTTTTGTTTTTCGAGACAGTGTTTCTCTGTGGTTTTGGAGCCTGTCCTGGAACTAGCTCTGTAGACCAGGCTGGTCTCGAACTCACAGAGATCTGCCTGCCTCTGCCTCCCGAGTGCTGGGATTAAAGGCGTGTGCCACCACCGCCAGGCTAGGGTCCCCTTTCTTTACTCAGGTTATCTTTTCATCATTCCAGTTATGCTTCAGTTTGTAGCAAATCCTGGGTCCTCGCCATCCCTGGTGATGTGGAAAAGCGTTTCTGGACCTGACTGCTGACAGAAGTCTTAATCCAATCCCTTTGGTTGTAACAGAATATCTGATACTGAAGAATGCATAAAGGAAAGAACTTTCTTAGGCTCAAAGCTGTGGAGGTTGAAAGTTCAAGTCAAACTGAATCAGATGACCCCATTCATCTGTTGTCTTATGAGACCTCAAGGTGGTTGGCAACATGGTGGGTGTGTGTAAGATGAGGTGATCTTGTGATGATCAGGGAACCAGGGAGGCCAGTCTTACTGTCCTTACCACAAATGGCCACTGCAGGGCTAACTTACTCTATGAAACTGGTTTAAACTTCTTGAACCTCTGTAGGACCAACCATATCTGCACCATAGCAACAAATCCTTCAAATAGATAGAAAACAGTTTTAATAGTCTCTGTGGTGGTTGGCTTGATGTCAGCTTGGCCCAAATTAGAATCATCTGATCTGGGAGCTTCACCTGAGGATATCTCTGATATCTCTATTGCCTTGATTGATGTGGACAGACCCACCCCTAAAAGTAGGAGGGACCCTCTGGTGGTGTCCTAGATGAAAAAGGGCATGGCAGAAGGAAACATCCTTGGCATTTGCTCTCTTGGCCTTCGTTCTTGCCACTGAGTTCATTCATGCTGTTGCTGTTGCCGGTGGCTCTTCCTCTGATATTAAAACCAGAATGTCTATGTTCCCAACATTCCCTGAAGACCAGTGGCTGTCTGAAAAACCCCCAGGTCTTCTATGCCAAACAGGGACTGTTGAGTCACTCAGCCTTTTGAGCCAAGCAGTTGAAGCTCATCAGTCTTTTAGGTGTGATACAGCAGTTGTTACTATTGTAACATAAAACCGACTTAATTTAAATTTATCTAAAACCGACTTAATTTAAATTTATCTATCTTTGACCTGCTACTTTAGAGAACCTTGATTAATACATGCTTATATTAATAGGTGTGAATGGACCTGGTGGCACAAAACTTCAAGGGGTGATTGAGATGCTAAGCTTTCCTGTGATTTTCTAAGAAGTAAAAGATCCATGTTCCTATATCTGATCTCAAATATCTTCCCTCTCTATGTTACTCCATCATTTAAAATTGATGGGGGGGCCTGCAGTGCTCTTGAAGAGAACCCAGATTCAACTCACAGACTCAACCCAGGTTCAACATGGTGGCTCACAGCTATCTATAACTCCAGTTCCAGGGGATCTGACACAATCTTCTGTCCTCAGAGACCAAGCATGCATGTGATGTACAGACATACATTAGGTAAAACATCTATTCATATCAATAAATGACAAGGAAGTTGCATAAGGAATTAATCATTGAGAAGTGCTGATAAAATTTTCGTCAGAGCTCATGAATATTTTGACTTCTGACACTTATCTGAGGTTTCCAGTATTGTGTTATGAAGATGTTGCTTGGTTTATGTTTGTCTTAGTTAGAATTTTATTGCTGTGAAGAGGAAGCATGACCGTGGCAACTCTTATAAAGAAAACCATTTAATTAGGGCTGGCTTACAGTTCAGGGGTATGGACCATGAATGTTATGGTGGGAAGCATTGTGTCATGTTGGCAGGCATGGTGCTGGAGAAATAGGTGAAAGTTCCACACAGGCAGCAGGAAGAGAGTGAAGCACTGACTGGGGCTTGAGAATCTGAGATGTCAAAGCCCATTTCCAGTGACACACTTCCTTGTACAAGACCACACCTACTCCAAGGCCACAGCTCCTAATAGTGCCCCTCCCTAAGAGTTTATGTGGGCCATTTTCATTCAAACCAACAGTGTTTGCTATTTTTAACTGTTTAAAATGTTCCTAACATTTTTAACCCAAATAAGTCTCCATGTGAGTGGTGGGCAGATGGGTCCTCTCTCCTTCAAAGATGTCTATATTCTAAGCCATGGAATCTACAAATATTTTAGCTTACATGATATTCACTTACATGACAAAGAGGAATGGCAGTGGTTACACAGCTGACCTTAACCTGAAGGAAGAAATGGTAGTCTGGGTTATCACAGGCTCCTGGAAAGTGAGACAGGAGGATGGAAGCATAGAGTCAGAGTAGACACACAGTAGGAAAAACATCAGTGAGACACAAGATTGCTTGTTCTAAAGATGGGCCAAGTGGACAAAGGGAACAATAGAATAGGATAGCCTCTATCAGCTGGAAAAAATAAGGAAATAGGTCACAGTTCCCAACACTCTGAGCCTCCAGGAAGGACTGTATTAGTTCTGATGGCTACTCAGTTTCAGCCCAGTGAGATGCATCTCAAACCTCCAATCTCTAGAGGCTTGAGAGAATTAGTTGAAGTAGCAGAAAGTTAACAAGACAAGAGGCGAGTGCCCTGCCGCTCATAATCATTCTACCACCAGCAGTAATAATTTTGATTTTCATCTTTGGGGTTCCCCGTGGTGTCTCTGTGAGTTGAGGCAGCACTTTTAAACTTTCGGCAAGATATGGAATTCGTATAGTAGGCAATAAATAAATAAATATAACTAAGTGACCTTGTCATGGAAGTTGACAGAATCCCTAGATGTTTGTTGAGATTGGATGTAGGAAAGAGCAGAAAATGGAGTGGTTTCTGTGTCGTGGTTGATGTGTACAGCACACATTCTTGAAGATCCTGGTGAGAGGACTCATCTGACTTTAAAGCCAGGGCAGTTGCCAGTATCCCTAGAGCCTAGGACTGTGGGATTTCTAGTGGACAGGACACCAAAGGGAAGTGTATAAGGTCCTTCATGCTGCTTCAGTGAAGGATTGTTACTATTGTGTCTCTGTATCTCCACGCTCCGTTCTCTGCCTTCGGTCTCGGTTTCACATGAGTAAAATCCCCTTTTCCAGTGAGTTCTGCGGGCACAGTACCAGGAAAGAGCCTTATGTAAACTCTATGTGTTTATATAAAGTCTGCTTAGGGCACCTTCGCATCCCCCTTGGATGATTGACAGCCCCCATTATCAGGAGCAGACCAAGCTGGTGTTTTTGAAACGTAAATGAACTTCATTCAAATGACATAAAGCCAGGAGGAGAAGATCCTGGGAGTTCAAACTCTCTGGAAGCTGGACGGGGCTGCGAGTGGCTTGTCTCTTGGAGGCTGCAGCATGGCTCTAATGATTGGGAGAGCAGCTGCCGCATTGCCTAATGGCCGCACAGGCTGGGCACGCCTGGAGCAGCCTACACCTCCCTCCAGCCTCTAATGAACAGCGCTTCAGGCAGGCAAGGTGATTCATTGGGATCCTGCCTCATTACAATGTCAACCAAGGCTCAGCTGCTGCAAATCCCCCGTGGAAGCCAGCAGACTGAAATTATAAATAAATACAATAGCAAGCGCTTAGGGTAAATAAACCGGTGTTTCCATCTCTGTGTGTACTTGGTTTTGTGTGCTCTGGTATATCTGTCATTTTGTCCCATGTGCCCCTCAACTTACAATGAGCTTACATCCCAGTAAACCCATCACAAGTTGAAAATATTGCAATGTGAAATAGCAATGTGATCTTCCTCACCTGCCCAGCCTCACAGCGTAGCATAGCTGACATTAACTGTGCTCTGAGCCTACGGTTGAACAAATTATCTCACACAAACCCATTTGATCACACAATGTCAAATATCTCCTGCAATTTATGAAGATTGTACTAAAAGCAAAAAATTGGTTTGCATGAGGTCCTAGGTTCAATCTCAGCATACAGAGAAGAGGCAGAAGAGGAAAAAGGAAAGAGGAAGGAAGGATGGGAAGGAAGGAGGTAAGTAGTTTTATTAGATGATACATAGAATTAATGGGAAACCAGGAGAATTACGCAGAGGAAAACTGGCCTAAACCAGCTGCAGCAGGTACCTTGACAATTCAGAATTGCCGTGAAGGATCTTAAGCCTAGGTTATCATCTGGTGATAAAATGAGGCTGCTTCTATTTCTTGCTGGAAAATGAGTGGACTCATTCATCTGCTGTGAGGGGAAGTATGGGGACTCTATACCCTCATGATACGTACACAGTGGGTGTCTTAGTTAAGGTTTCTATTGCTGTGAAGAGACACAATAACCATGGCAACTTTAATAAGAAAAAATATTTACTTGGTGTGACTCACTTACAGTTTAGAGGTTCAGTCCATTATTATCATGGTGAAACATGGTGCTGGAGAAGAAGCTGAGAGTCCTGCATCTTTTTTTGTTTGTTTTTTTGTTTTGATTTTTGAGATGGTTTCTCTGTGCAGTTTTGGAGCCTGTCCTGGAACTCACTCATAGATCACGTTGGCCTCAAACTTACAGAGATCTGCCTGCCTCTGCCTCTCTAGTGCTGGGATGAAAGGCCTGTGCCACCACCACCCTGTGAGAGCTCTGTATCTTACAGGCAACAGGAAGTAGTCTGAGTCATTGGGCTGTGTATTGAGCATATATAAGTCCTTAAAGCCCACCTCCATAGTGACACACTTCCTCCAACAAGGCTGTATCCCTACAATAGTTCTACTCCTATGAGATTATGGGGGCCAATTATATTTAAACTATCATAATGGGTGATTGCTCCAAATCTGGAGGAGGTATGGATACCAGACGAGGCAATATACATCCAATATCCATTGTTGTTCCATGCTGAGTGCAGGAAGGTAACAGTTTAGCACATGAAACCATCTCTCCTTGATGTGGTGCTGGTTTCTAAGTCCTGGCTCTTAGGTGATAAACATAAGAACAGAAGTAGTTTGGATCAGCAATCATAAAATATAGAAGAACCAACCCAGTAGGACTCTATGTAACCTGAGGAACAGATATTTGCATAACCAAACAAAGCTTTGTGTGGGACTTGACACGAACTCTAGTGATGAACACTGATAAATGGTTAAAAAAGTATCAAGAGACTAGACATTGCCTTATGTTCCTGAATCACATAGAACAGAGGCAGTCAGGGATCTTTTCCCATAATCTGAGTCCCATGTGAATCCTACCCCGTGTACCCAGAAGGAAAAGAGAACCTCTCCAGTGACTAAGGCATATCTGTCCCCAATAGAACCCTAAAATAAAAAGACAATCTAGCTAAGAAAAGAGAACCATTTCTGTCAGGCATTACATTAATTTTAAAATTTAAAACATTGCTATTCATTATTAAGTCATGAAGGTTAGAAAGGTAAATGCCAAATAGAAAAAGCGAATTAATGAAATGGGCAAACAGCTTTACCCACCCGTTGCCTAGGGAAAGGCAGGATCATAATCCCTGTGATATAATTGCTAGTGCGACCCTAGAGGAGGATAGAAGGAAGAGAAAAGAGGCAGTTTTCACTCTGCTGTAGGAGCCAACCCTGTCCCAAAAAGATTGAAGTAGATGCAGTGTTAAAACGAGGATGTTGCAGGCAGAGGGCTTCATCAAAGCAGGACTGCAAATTAACCTTTATAAAATGAGAGGCTTTGGCAGCGCTGACTAAAAGTCCCAGTGATACAAGAGGAAAGTTCTGGAGCCATGGCCTACACCCACATAAGATGGTGACCTTTGAATTCTAATTGCCTGCAGCTATCCTAATATGACGCTTGGCATTTTTTTAAATTTGCACATGGCAAAGAAACACAATTGTAGCAAAAACACTATGGAGGTTAATGAAAACCTCCCATCTTCTCCTCTACACTCACAAAAAGCTGGAGTCTGTCTAGTAGGGCTAAATTATAAAAGCAGACCCTCAGGCTGGCTACCTTCTCCTCCAGTGTGAGTTTCTCATTTGATGAATGGTGAGTACTGTGGAAATGGCTTCCCGCAGTTATTGCCCATTGCTTCATTAGAAACCAGTCATAGGATAGGGAAGGTGAATAGTTTTCTGCCCTTTGATGCTTGATGTGCTGAAGAGAGCGGTCAGATCTCCTGGGACCTCAGACTGAACACTTTATTTGGCACCTATGTGTTTTTAGCATCTCTGTATCTCAGTCCTGCTTCTTTAAAATGACATCAGAATACTATTCAGGACTGACTATGGGATGTTCCCCGCCCCCAGGATTATGTTTCCTATGCTTGGTCCCATATGATATTGTTATTTTGATTGTGGAAAACTTAGTAGGCAGATCCCAATTAGAGGAAGTAGGTCATTGGGTAGGGTTGGCCTTGAGAACATATTAATCCCTGGCTATTTCCTGTCTTTGGCTGTTGACTGGTAGGCCAGGAAGTAGCCAGGTCACTTCTACTGCTCTCTATTGAGTCTGTGATAGTCTACCCAAACACCTGGGACTAAATGAATCTTCAGAAACTGGGTCCAAATAAATAATTCCTTCCCATGAGGCCTTATCTTGTTTGTCAACTTGACTACATATGGAATCAAACCAAACCAAAGCTGCTAGACACTCTTGTGAAAAATGTTCTTAACTGGATTATCTGAAGTGGGAAGATACACCCTAAATCTGGCCCATACCTTCTTGTAGCATCCCACATAAAAGGACATGAAAGAAGGACATTTTTGTTTCTTGCCTGCTTGTCCTCACTCTCCTTGGCAAGTTCATCTATCCAGTCTCTATGGAATTCCTTCACTGGTGTTAGAACTGACTTCTTCAAGAGTCTAACATAGGCTGACAAGGGGCAGTTAGTTCTCCAGGACTCTCAGGGACTCCAGTGCCGGACTGGGATTGCTGAGATTTCCAGCCTTGTAGACTAAGGAACTACAGGATTCGTGGCCCTTCAGTCATGAGATGGCCATTGTTGTATTACCTGGAGCACAGCCTGTAATCGACTCTAGTAATATCTCTCTCTCTCTCTCTCTCTCTCTCTCTCTCTCTCTCTCTCTCTCTCTCTCTCTGTGTGTGTGTGTGTGTGTTTGTGTATGTGTGTGTCTGTGTGTCTGTGCATACCTCTCTCAGCCCTGTTCCTTTAGAAAACCCTGTTCAATACTCACCCTTAAGCTGTTTTTCTCAGGTGTTTTCGAAAGGTGAAAACCAGCCCACCCAGCACTGTGTAAACCTCACCCAGTGCCTGTGGGAAACAAGCTAGACAATTCAGGTTTAAAAGCCTGAGTGTTGACTACACACAAGGACTCCAACATGAATTCACTTAGCACTCATTGTCCAGAAGAAGGAACACTGCTGTAACTAATTCCCAGGTCTGCATTTTAACCTGTCTGGACCCACTCACTTTTTTCATTTATAGAGCGGAGATAATAATTGATGTATCCTAAAGCTGTTGGCAAATGTTAAAGATTGACTGAGTTTAGTTCATGGGTCTTCATTCACCAAAGGATGATAATACATATGTATGTATAGTATATAGTACCTATATCTTGGGCTTGGCCCTCTACAATGTTTGTTGTTCTACTGTAGGTTCCCTTGCAATGCAAAACTATATGCTTAGGGATTACCTCAGGGAGAAGGACAAAAGTCTCAATCAAAGACCCTGAAATAGGCAGATAAATCCAATAGAGAGATGGCCCCATGGGGTGAGAGGTCATGAGTAATTCTCACACCCTTACTGATGTCTGGCTTGTATTTTAGGGGAATGGTTTACGAAGGATACATAATTCTATTTTAAAACTTTTGATTTGGGAAACTAGTTGGATTTTTTTTGTTGTTTTAAATTTGTCTGTTCCCTCATTAAATTCATCTATTCATCCCCCCATTCATTCATTATTCATTACAAAATTTATTACAAGCTTTTGTCTTCTGGGTGAGGAATATTCTCTGCGCATCTACTGGGAGGTTGTAAGTATAAAAACATTAGGGCTGACAACTAGAACAAGCAAGTTAATTTATAAATTCAGAACTTTAAAAAAAATTGCCAGATGGCTGAGTATCTGGGGTGGGGGGTGGGGGAGGATCCAAATGAACTACATTCCATAAGATGACAAATGCTCCCTGTTGAGAAGGAATTGATGATTGGATGTTCTGAGGCAGAATCAAGAAGGGGGAGGGCAGGGTCCTGAATAAAGTCTCAATGGCTGTGTATGAGCACTGCAAAGATCACATCACCAAGAACCTGCTGTCACCTGCTGCCATTTTTAGACACACCCTAACTTGCTCTTATGGGCTTTCATGGAATAGTTGGGGAAGTTATGTGAGGGAAAGGCAGAGAAACTGAAAAAAAATAAAACCTCTTTGATCACTCCGACCCTTCTGCATCCACACTTACCACATTAGTGGTCTTCTAAGGGAACAGAGCCACACTTACCACACTACCACATTAGTGGTCTCCTAAGGGAACAGAGGTGTGGTGGCTGTTCTTGGTTGTCAACGTCACTTCACCTGGATTTAACTAACACCCAAGTGGTCGTATATCCTGTGAAGGATTTTTTTTTTTTAACTAAATGATTTGAAGTGGGAAGATACACCATTAACCCAGATCTTCTGAGGTGGGAAGATCCATCTTTAATGTGGACGACACCCTCTTGTGGCAGCATATACAGAGAACATGGAGGAGGAATTTCCACTCTTTGCCTGACTGCTCTTGTTGGCAAGGACATTCCTCCACTGGTGGTAGAGTTCGTTTCTTCAGGATTCTGGTGTACATGGAAGACCAGTTGAGACATACAGTTTGGTTGACTGAACAACTACTGGATTCTTAAGCCTTTTAGTAGGCAGGCATTATTCTAGCTGGACCACGCCTGTAAGCTACTCTGATTATATAGGTAGGTGTGTATAATGTATTCTTTAGTCAAGGTTCTCTAGAGGAACAGAATGTATATTCATTCCAACAGGAGAGTAGGGTGGATGGTCTTGCAGAACTCAGAACAACAAAAGGAAATTTACCAGCAACTCAGAAGCTGATTGTCGGGCACTAAAGCAGTAAGTGACCTCTACAGTGTTTCTGGTCCTTGGTCTTAAGCCTTTGGGAAGGGAAAGTTCTAATCTCCCTCCCCCTGCACAAACCTTTGAAGATGTAGAAAATTGTATTCACTGAAAGCTGTAGCAGATCTCAGACACAGCTAAACTGAAGATTAAACCGACTTTGCATAGCCTTCTTCCAGTATGTGCTGGTAACCTATAAGAATGATCCTTGGTGTTTGCTGGAACAGATGATAGTCAAAACTGAACACAGAAAGCTAAGCAGGCAGTGAAAACGGTAGGGCAAGACAATGGTCAGGAGAGGAAATGATCATAAGGACTGTGTTGAGAGATGGCAAACACAGGGCAGCTGTCACACAGAGGCTCTAATGATAACAAACATGCAGGCAGGAACTTAAAACAGAGACTAAGAAAAAATGCTTCTTAATGGCTTACTAAGATAACTTTTTTATATAGCTCAGACCTACAGTTACACCTTCCTAGGGATGACACCCTTCACAGTGGGCTTCACCCTCCTACATTAGTTAGCACAACCAAGAAAATGACCCCAAAGTTGTGTGAGCAGGCTAATATGATAAAGGCAATTCTTCAGTTGAGCATCCTTTTTCTCAGATAACTCTGATTTGTGTCAAATTGACAGTTAAAAGTGGCCAGTGTATCCCCTATGGAGGAAACCAATAGAAAACGGTGATGTGTTCTGGCCTTAGGTAGCTGTGTTTTCAGGATGGTTAGTAAGACAGAAGGTCAGACTGTAGAGCTGTCTGTCTCCCAGGAAAAGGAGACATTTTGTGGGAGCTAATCATGGGGAAATAGCCCTTTGCTCTGCTCTTCCTGTGTGGTCCAAATGCCTTCTTTTCAGAGCATGCAACCTAGTAGAGCCGAGATATGGTCACAGCACTTGCTGAACCAATGAAGGAGTTCAGTTTTAGAAACTGCAAGAAGGCAAGTAGCAGAAACTTAATTCTCCTTAATTCCTTCTACGCTTACACCTTCAACTCAAACTTAAAGCTGGTGGCATTTGAAAAAGAGCCAGGAGTTCGCAACGCAGGCCCTTTAGTCATCCTGTTTGTCAACAGAGACATGATTGGAAAGTGAAAATGTCTGTAGCCTTCCCTTCCTGGGCTGCTGAGAGCCTCTGGCTTTGAAATGTCCTGTTCCTTTCGGCACTGTTGTTTTAAGATCCTTTCCCACTCCCATCTCGCCTCACAAATAACCCTGAAAGTCACAAGGAGAGCCTGTTTTAGGAAAAAAAAAAATCTATTTTTTTTCTCATAGTCATGATATATGAGATTGCCCATGTTTGTATGTTTAGAGCAGAATTTTAGAAAATGAAACCTTGAAAACGCTCATCAAAGACTTAATTGGAATTAGTCCTAAAATGAACAGGGAGGGTTCAAGAGTTACAGTGTTTATCAGTTATTCTTTGCTGTTTAACAACCATCCTAAAGTCTTGTGCCCGTTCTTCAGCGCTGAAGCACACAGGTCAGTACTTTGGGCTGAGCTCAGCTGGGTAGGTGAAATAATTGCTTTTCTCCTGCAAGTTAGTATTCGTCATGGTGTTTGTCACAGCAATAGAAAGCAAATCAGTATGTAAAGTAATGGAAGTAAAATATACCGCAGCATTACAAATAAAATTTGTTGATTCTATTTGTTGGTCTGAACCTGGCTTGATTATTCTTGCCTGAGCTCCATGGTGAGACTGATGGTTCATCTGGAGTTGGCTGGCTTATGATGTCTTCTGAACTATTAGACAGAACGATGAAGCCTCAGTGTGGTCTCTCATTTCAAAATAGTCTATTTATAGAGCTCTCACGGAGTCTTCAAAAGAGCAAGCAACTCTCCTTATATCAGATCATCCTGGCCCCCAGCAGTGTCAGCATGTGGTGGTACCCAGAATGCGATTTAGGGATTGTGAAAGTACCAGGGTCTATTTAAAAGTGTGGGTTAAGGCATACGGGGACCCAGGAGCATCACTGTAGGAAGTCCATGCTAAAAATAAAATTCTAATTAGGACCCATTTTCCCAGGTGTTTTAGATGTGCCTGGCTCTTCTCTTCTGCCCACTTCCTCCCTTTCTGCCTCTCTACTCCTGGCCATGTCTACTCAATGTTGTTGCCACTGCTTGCTTCGAGACACTTCCTCTTCAGGCAGCCCTTCCAGTGCCTGGCACAGTTGACAAATGAGCTTTACCTCCCCAGTGACGTGACTGTCCGTGGACAGCAGCTTCGAAGGCACAGTGCAAACGTAGGGACATGTTGAACGGTTGGTTGGAGGTCATAGGAGCAGAAACAAAACTCAGTTTGAAACCATCTCTTCTGGGCTATAGACAGGTTGGCTTAATTAGCAAATAGGTTCCTAAGGGGTGGCATCTGGATCATCTCAACGGACAAAAATGTAAAGGTTCGGCTCAATTAAATAAAATGCACTGTGATCAGACTGTCTGGTTTTGTTCTCACAAATTATACATAAGCATTCAAAGAAACACATAGCAGAGCCAAAGCATGGGTTGCCATTGTAAATCTGATAAATGTCTTTGATTAAGGAAAGCTTTCTTCCCAGACAGGCTCCAAGCATCTGATTGCCTATGTACATATTTGCTAGAGGAAAATGGGATCACATTAGTCCTCATTACTATCTTGCTAAATAAAAAGATCAACTAATCAATGAATCATGCTGGTATAGTAAAGGTAAAATAATGTGGACTCTGAGAACTGATGTATAAATAAAGCATGCTGGAATAAACAGAACACACATGCTTAACTGTTTCTTTGTATTGCTTCGGCAGTAATAAGAAAATACTGTATCACTTGGAGTCCATTCAAGGACTGCCCCCAGAAACTTTACATAGACTATTTAGCTTAATCCTTAAAGGTGATAATGAATATTTTGTACTGCCTTGAATTTCAGTGGTTGGGATGACAACTAGGTCTCGAATAGAATCTCCAAACATGCCAAGTTAAACCTGTTTTGCCCTGGATTAGAACTCAGGCTTCCCGACTCTAGTCCTTTCAGTGTGATAGGATTTCCCTGGTGATAAAGAAGGCAAGGTAGACAAGTCATCAACCCCCTTTCAGCACAAATGAGTTATGACTTGAGCCCTGCATGGATGCCCGTGCATGGATGCCCATGCATGGATGCCCTTGCATAGTTTCTGGACTGTAAATAAAGTCAGTCCTTTGACTGCACACAGCTTAGAGGAGAAGGCAGACAGGTACCCAATACCCTATACATACAGAATACCATAAGACAGGACCAAAAAGGGCACAGAACAAAGGGTAGGTTTCTCTGTTCAACCTCCATCCTGGACATTTCCTCGAACCCAGTGGTTCTCAACCTTCCTAAGGCCGTGACCCTTTAATACAGTCTTTCATGTAGTGGTGACCCCAACCATAAGATTATTTTGTTTCTCCTTCATAACTGTAATTTTGCCACTTTTATGAACTGTAACATAAATATCTGATACGCATGATATGTGACCCCGTGCAAGGGGTTGTGACCCACAGGCTGAGAAGCACTGATCTAATCCTTTCTCTAAAATAAATACAATCTTTCCTTCTGGAGAAAGCCTTGAAATTTTCAAGTGTATCACAAATATATTAAATAAGACCAACTCCTCAGGTCTTGCAGGCACTGAAATCTAGAGCACGAGACTAAGAAAGTCAACTCCATGACTGTGACTATTTTAAGAGATTTCCTGGCCCTAATTGGATTCTATTTTGAAATAATTTTGATGATTTGATTTTTTGACCATCTAGGTTATCACTCGTGTGCAGATGAGAGAACCAACAGAATAACATTCTTAAGGTAATTGTGGTGGTGTATTAAGGCCCAAATGTTAAAATGCCATACCGGGGTGTCTTCAAATGAATAAGACTATTTCTTCTCTATTCTGCAGGCAAGAAGTCCAAGATGAAAATGCCGGCAAAGCAAATTTCTCCCAGGTACACTCATCCTTGTCTTATAGAGGTCACCTTTTTTGCATGGCTCCTTTGCCTTCCTTCCTGAATAGTCTGGTATGTCTTTCGATGCTTCCTAAATTATTAAAAGCATCAGTCAGATTTGATTGTGGCCCACACTGATGTCAAGGCATTTGCCTTGTTAAAGGCTCCAATCTCTAAACACAGTCAAAATTTTAAAAGATTTATTCATTTTTATTTTATGTATATGAGTGTTTTGTCTACGTGTGTGTATATGCACCATGTTTGTGCCTGGTGCCTACAGATGCCAGAGAGGGACATTGGATCCCCTGAAACTGGAGTTGCAGATGGTTATGGGTATTAGGGGCAGAATTCGGGTCCTTTGGAAGGGCAGACAGTGTGCTTAACCACTGAGCTATCTCTCTAGCTACTGTGGGCCCATTCTAAGGCATTTAAGATTTGACCATATAAATATAAGGATTCACAATATAGGCTATAGCAGTAATTCAGATAACATGTATTAAAGCCATTTTTGATTCTATCTGAACGTGCTCATCCCAATCTGCATATAAAAATGAGCTATTTCCATGGTGGAATTGAAATGATACTTTTGATAGGGCCACCTGATTTCAGCTGGGAACATTACTTTCCCAGCGGGAATACTCACCCACATTTCCATTCCCTCGCGCAACTCTCTTCTTTATGAGAATAAATTCATATTTCATCTCTTGTTCTCAACTCTGTCTACTCATGAACTTCTGAATGTGCAATGCGAGGAGAGAATAGTCCTAGATATTAATAAGAGCAGATGAGAAAGATCCTTTCCTTCTGGAATCTGTATTCTAATTTACATATACGCCACATATATAAATAACCATATAAGATAAATGTGTGTGTGCGCGCATGCGTGCATGTTGATGGGGATCAAATTCAAACCCTTGCAATGCTACTCAAATGCTCTACCATTAAATGATACTCTCCACCCCCAAACTAGATGACTTTTAAGTCAATTTCTGAGAAAATAAAACAGAGGGACGACTTAAAGAACCCAGTACAAGATATGAGCGCTTGATTCCTCAAACTCTCTTTTGTGCTTGAGGACAAAAATAATGTGCTTTTTGCAAAACAAGTAAGCAAGATGGAGGGAGAGATAGACAGGCATCAGAGCTTTACACTTAGGTCAGCTCAGTAAGGAGGCTGACGGGTGTTCTTCATTAATAAGAAGCATCTCTCCAGTGATGCTTACTAAAGCCTTCAAATATTAATTAAGTTAAGCCTGCTCAGGATCTGATGGTCCTGATAACATGGATAAATGAATCAACATGAAAACAGAGGGATCATGGCTAATAACTCCACACAACCTTTGTGCCAATTAAAAATTAGGTTTTTGCCCAGTTACAAGAATCTGGATCAAACAATTCCCCATACCTTTTATAATGAGTCTTAGTTTTGTTAGTGTTGAGTGAGCTAACACCCTTAAAGTTGTACTAATGAGCTGAAGGCTTTAAGATAATAATATTTTAAGTTAATTTTCTTACTGATAATATTCAAATGCCTCCTAAGTACCCAGTGGGCACCATCAGGATTCCTCTCTAATATAAGGTGAGAGGATTTTAGTTCATGAAAACAAAACAAACAAACAACAACAAAAAAATCTTTTCTGGTTACTGGAACAAGCCATTTGATTCTCTATCTCAGAAATGAAATATCCTTGATACTTGGTGTGACCTTCATTTCAGGCTGACTATAATTTTGTTAGGAAAGGAAATGTGGATGCAAAGGGGTTATTGGAAGGAATAAATCACAGAAATCTTTCTAATCTCTTAAACACAAGAGAGAATATACCATTCATCAGGCATGGAGTCCTTTCTGCACTGTAAGTACAGCTGGAAAAGCAAAGGCACAGTTTCCACATTCCAGCTGAGACAAACATCCCTTATCCTCTTCTGTGAATCCAGAAGAAATATTTATCCCTGAAAATCTCCCATAAGCACAGTTGCAGGGCTCGCAAGCACTGAGAGCCTCAGGGAAGAAGCACATGTGTTTGGAGAAACATATCATCATTCATTCACTTCCCCTGAAAGGAAGAAATGTGTGCATTGCTTCATTTTCTGTAATTTGTTGTTGTTGTAACAAAATTCCTATTGTTGCTGCTGCTATTGTTGTTTTCCTCAGCAAGGAAAATTTTACAGATAGGCAACCATGGAGATTTGAAAGGCCAATTGGTCTGTGGATTTCATTTGAATTTGTTAAAAAATGGAAATAATAAAGAATGCAAACTAAAACATTTTATCTTTTACATGCTTTAACTCATTTACTTCTATCTACTAATTCTACAGCTTTAGAATTCTATTTGAGTGTGAGCCTTTCTTGTGGGCAATACAAAGAATGACAAATTAGCAATCTTAAGTACAGAACTCCTTCAGTAAGTAAAGATTGTTCTGCATAAATAAAATGAGAAAAGAAAATTAGGCTACTGCAAAAATACTAAATCAGAGGGACAAATTAAGTATGAATGGAGTGCCCAAAGATAGTGCTATTTTTAGTTTCTGTTTCATACAGCCTGCTTAAAAATTTTCTCTTTCAATACATTCTATGTATGTATGTGTATATGTGTGTATGTGTTTATACAGTTTTGACTATAATGAAGTTGAGTATGGCAAACTATTCATAAAGATGAAATAAACTCACATGTCAACAGCACAGTTGTCAGCTGTCTAATTGGACTGAAGATCCACACAACAAGAGGGCAGTCATGCCTGGCATTAGAAACCTAGCCAGCTTCCCAAGGCTTGTGTAATCATGGACCTTAGAAAAGAATCTGCTACCTCCACTTTTCTAGACCAGCACAATTCCTTACTGTATTCTAAATCTTATCCTTATGCCCTCAGATACATGTAGCTCGCACCCCTTATCAAATAAAGAAGCTTCTCTTCACAGCAATGGAGACCATCACAGAAAACCACAATTGGATGGAATGTAGAGGCCAGCAGATCATGGAGAGTCAAGACCTGTTGTAATAAGAGCGGCAGGGCTGCGTCCCCAGCACCCCGGCTGACAGCTAGCTTATGCCCCGAAATAACAACACACAAACTGTATTCTTTTAAACACTGCTTGGCCCATTAACTCTAGCCCTTACTGGCTAATTCTGATATCCCGATTAACCCATCTCTAATAAACTGTGTAGCACCGGTCTTACCTGGAAAGATTCAGCATGTCTGACCTGGCGGCTTGCTTCATCACGTGCGTCTGCCCAGGAGAGGAAAGCGTGGTCTCTGCTCCAGAGAGCAGAACTGTCGAGTCTGAGCTCATTTCCTCTTCCTCCCAGCATTCTGTTCTGTTTATTCCACCCACCTATGTTCTAACCAATAAAATGGTAATTTTTACTTGATAACTGTTTTGTTATATGTAATTTTGCTATGTTAAAGTCAAAACCTTCCTTTTTTTGTTTAAACAGAAAAAGTGGAAATGATGGAGGAAGGTCATTGGTTAAAAAATAAAGAAACTGCCTTGGCCCATTTTATTGGTTACAACATAGGTGGGTGGAGTAAACAGAACAGAATGCTGGGAGGAAGAGGAAATGAGCTCAGAGAGGCCATGCTCCCCTCTTCCGGGCATACGCACACGATGAAGCAAGCCGCCAGGTCAGAATCTTTCCCGGTAAGACCGGTGCTACACAGTTTATTAGAGATGGGTTGATCAAGATATCAGAATTAGCCAGTAAGGGCTAGAGCTAATGGGCCAAGCAGTGTTTAAAAGAATACAGTGTCCGTGTAATTATTTCGGGGCATAAGCTAGCAGGCGGCCGGGGTGCTGGGGACACAGCCCCGCCACTCCTATTTACAACACAGACCCAATGGATACAACTACCTTACAGCTCCTGCATCTCTAGTTCAGTGAGCATCAAAGAAGAAAGGGCAGAAAGATGGTAAGAACCAGCATGCTAAGAAGTTCTGCTGGGAAATAGTGGTTGCAAATAAGACTTGAACAGTAGCAATATTAATAGACATGCTAATAGGGAAGGGAGAAAATCTCATAGGGTCCTACCTCTAGGTGAAGAACTATAGGCAACTAGTGAATGCTAGGAAAAGGAGAATTAGCTTCTCCTAGTGGTGAGCATCTGTATTGGTTATCCAATACAAAGTGGTCACTCAGGCTAAATTTTTAGTGAACCTTCCCTAGTGCTGCATTATTCTCAATATTTCTTCCATACACAAACCACTGTGTTTCTTGGGGATACTTTGTTTCAATATGTCTACATCTACAAATGGTTACTGTATGGGTCCTCCTAGTAGTATAATATACCAGCCTCTGGGAAGTCAATGTGCACACCAAAAGATGTAAGTGCCAACAGCAAAAGCAAAGGTCAAAGATTGCTGCTTTCAAAAGCTCACTGAGTTGAATGACACCATCCTGTACCTGATATGAGTTGGACAGGGTCAAAGGTTCAGTCCATTGCTCCATTAGCAAGGACCTCTTCATTGCAAAGCGCCAGCAGTGAGTTAATTGCAATGAGAATTTAAAATTAGTTCAACTGTTGCTTAAGCATAGAAAGGGTTTGGGCAGATATTATATCGAATCTAAGTCTTCCATGCAGACCTTCTGCAGTGTAGTTTTGTCCACACTAGCATGACAAAAATGGAATCTTGTTTTTGTTTAAAAGACAATCCCTTAGATTCATTAAAAAGTAATTTGATTGAAAACCCTCAAAGCAATGACACTGTGTGTGTGTGTGTGTGTGTGTGTGTGTGTGTGTGTGTGTGTACATAAAGATGGAAAAGGGTCAAATTAAAATATTTGGGGATATTTTATAACATTGAATTCAAACTGAGAATGAAAATAATATCATAGAAGTAAATACAGAAAGGAGAGAAGACCAGACCTAGGAGTAAAGGTTTTGAAAATTATAACAGAACATTAAAAACAGTTTTTCCATCTGTACCAATCCAATAATAAATTTTATTTATGTTTAAAAAAACAGTACTGTAATGTATGTCATGTAGGCACACAAGGAATGTTACTGCTGGGACTTGTGAGAAAAGGTAGGTGGACTGTATGAAACTGTATCTTAATCTGTGGATGTCAAAACCTTTTCTACATTATATAAAATTGTTTAGTTTATTCATTGTGATTACCTTTCAGGGACTGAGAAAGAAGCACCTGAACTCCTTGGAAATGTGCACACACTCCCACCCCATCTGTGCCTAGTGCCAATCTCATCTCTCCCTGTGTCATAGTTTCTGTGACCCATGTAGCAGAAGTGCATGATGGGAAATGCAGAATCTACACGTGTTCAAGTGGAGGGAGATGAGCGTAAGCTCATTTGAGGATACTCAAGGTGATTCTTCAAGTTTGCATGTGCCAAGAAAACTTCCTGGATGAAGGAAATGCGAGATGATTGCTAGAATATGCCAGCCCTTGGCTCTGGGGCCTGGGAAAGGACATTGTTCTGTCTGCTTTCAGGAATCCATACATTCTACATTCAGGCAGCTGCTGGGTCCTGAGAAAGCTTCCAACAGGCAGACAGTTTGGGTATTTCTCAAATGCGCCAGCGCTAAAGATTTGATTTGTGTTTTGTTATGCTAAGTGTATTCTGAGTCAACTTGTTATTATTCAGTAGTCTTGGCTTGTCCAAATTTTAGGAAAGAAAGATATTCTTCACCATGGACATACATCACTAAAGGGCAGGGTTAAATTCCAAACTAGTTATCACTTCTTTCTTGGTTCTCAAGCTAGAAATCAAGCTTAGTTAGAAACTAGTTAACCCCAATATAACTTACTCTGCTCACTAATCTACTAAGAACCTTTGGGTTTTCAGTGAGTCAAAAATCTCAGTAGAAGGACTGGGTTTCTGCCCCATCCTTTTTTACAACATAACTGAGCAAAACATTAGCTTTGTTTCAATTTTCTACAAAAACAGTTTATGTTTTCTTCTTTGTTTCTAAATTTTTCTCCGGTAACAGAACTTCAGAAGAACACTGGAGTGATTTCCATAAACTTGAGAAATAGTTCATATGTCTCTAAAAGGTTTTGCCTGTGTTATATGCATATTTCCTGTCTATGACCTCATGTTTATGCATATGACTTATTTCTGTATAGACACAAAAGTGATGGGAACTGCTCCCTGGGTTAGAGCCTAAAGCAATACCCACGACTACATCATTCAGGGAGATCTGTAGGTGATCTAGAACTGCGTCATGGGTCTCTGTTTTCAGAACACTGCCCTATTAAATGCTTCCTCCCTCCGCAGCTGCAGCAGAATGACGGTAGCAAAGATCTCAAACTTTAAACTTTTGTGCAAATATGTTTAAAATGCACCCTGTGGAGAGACAAGCATATATTTTCGTTTTGTGTTAGTGAGGTAAGGCATACTAAAGGGAGGCCTGGGAGGGAATTCAGAGCTTATGTGTGCAGTAGGAAGGTGGGCAGTATTCTCCATCAACCTGATGGTCATGACTTTAGCCCACATTGGTCTCTTCACAAGTATGGTGGTTTGAATAAGGCCTCCATAGGCTCATATGTTTGAATCTTCTTCCCTCCCACTCTCCTTCTCCATCTCCCTCTGCCTCTGGAACAATATGTAGCTCTCAGTTACTGCTCTAGTGCCAGGCATGCCAACAGGCTCCCTGCCATGATGATAGTGAACTAATCCTCTGAAACAGTGAGCAAACCTCAAGTTAAATGCTTTCCTGCATAAGAGCTGCCTTGGTCATGGTGTTTTTTCACAATAGAGCAGTGACTAAGACAACAAGCAGGTCACCAAGACAACCATCCTTCTTAGAAATGTTAGACTCACTTGAATTTCAGATCACAAAAATCGAGGTGAAGTCTCAGTTGTGCTACTGCCAGTCAGAATGAAGCCCTTTTGAGTGTAAAATGTATATTGAAGTAGGCTGTTACTTAAAAAATAGTCTCGTACTATGAAAATAGGAACGAGAAAAAAAACCTGGTCTACATAGTTCACTTAGGTGGTTAGCTTTCATATGTAAAAACAAAAAGTTTGCAAAAATCAATGCACTGAGTATCAAGATTAAAAAAACCATCAATGACTCATTTCCCCTCCTCTCTCCAACTCCTTCTCGCTGCCTATAAAACAAAGCAAATGAACCATGATGTTCCTTCTAGACCCTTGTGCCTGGGCACTCAGCCCTTCAACAACAGACTCTGAAGTGGTAGAGAAAGAACTGCTATTGAGGGCTCAATACTTTGGCCCAGACTTTCCATCTGCTTTCTGATTTCAGAATGAATACAGCCAAATAGGAAAGGACTGAAGGGGATATGGTACTCACATCTCTGAAAGAAGGTGGCACTGCGCAGGTTAGCTGTGGAGTCAGTCAACCCAGAACGTTTGGCTCACTGGGTCTCAGCAAAAAGCAGTCCTTCTCTTCAGAATAAGTTATGGTCAATCATGTCACCTCCAGTCAAATTGAACTTCGAGAATTTTTCATATGAAATCTCTTACGGTATTATACTGCTGGACTTTTTGCTAATGTGATTTTGCCTGTGAAGCTTGGATAATTTGTAGTCTTATTAAAGACTAAGTGGAAGCCAGAAGCTAGTGAGTCAATCAGCAGCCTCTGAGCGTGACCCATATGACTTTGCAGAAACTAATGAGGGAAGCTTTCTTTCTATAGAGACTGTTTATTTTTCTTCCATCATTGTACTCTATTAAATCAGAACCTTGCACTCCATTAAGTCAGAACCCAAGGATATAATAATTAATCCTTCAAAGACAAGGGACCTTTAATCAGTTCTTTTGTACATAATTCATTCCTGAAAATGTGTAAGAATGCTAAATATAATAATGTATTCTATGATGAGTAGAGTCTTCATACCTATAATTCTAAAAATATAAATAAAATCCCCAAATGTCATATAGTGTCACATGATTATTTCCAGTAACAATGAATCATATATGAACATTATATATGAACATCAAAAATATAAATTAATCACCCAAGAGAATATCTCACTTCAATAAGAAGTAGTTTAGAAGACACATATATCCCCAGACTGACATTAGGAAATAAAGAGTCTGCTGCTTTAATTATCAGCTAATTGAATAAATTTTTCTTATTCTGAAAATCCCAATTAAAGAGGATTTTATTCCTTACAGGAAGCAGCCTATCTGCACCAAAAAATTGTTTGTTTGTTTGTTTATGGCTTGATCAATCTCTCTTTTTCAAATTATTTTTGTTTTTCCATATGTGACCTCACTGTGTAGCCAGCCCTGTCCATCCTGGAACTTTCTATGTATACCACACTGACCTGAAGCTCACAGGTAGATCCACTTGCCCCAGTCTCCAGAGTGCTACCATGCTCAACCTCCACTTCAAGTTTTGTAACCTTGAACAATGCTGTATATGCACATGTAGACCTTTTATATTTGGTTCTTTTCCTTCACTAGTGCACAACAAATTGGTTTTGTTTGCCTTAGCATTTGCTAGGTTCCAAATTCTGCTGGTTTGAATGAGAAATGTTCCCCATAGACTCAGAATCTTAACACTTTGTCACCAAAAGGTGGTGCTATTTGGGAAAGTTATAAAACCTTTATGAGGGGCTGCCTTGGTGGAAGAAACACTCCACTGGAGGTGGGATTTGATGTGTGTGTGTGTGCGTGCGTGTGCGTGTGCGTGTGCATGCACATGCATGCATGAGTTTATGTGCATCATATGTATTCAGGTGTCAGTGGACCATAGGGGCAAACAGATACCCCAGAACTGGAGTTACAGGCATGAAACATCCGATATGGGTTTTAGGAATAGATCCTAGTTCCTCTGAAAGAGCAGTGAGCACTCTTAATCACTGAAATGTTTTCTCAGCCCAAGAGGCCATCTTTAATCCCTCACATGAACCAATGTCTGCCTGGCAGTCTAAGACATTCTCAGTGCCATATTCTACCCACACCAGGCTCGAGGGTTGCCACACACCACTGCTGTGTCATGAGCTGTACTTCTTTTGTCAGAGCAGACTATGGTTTGGACATTGTTTGACCATCCTCCCTCAGCTTCCATGTGTTACAGCATCAGACACATTGTGAAATACTGAAGGTGGAGAGCTAATCCAAACATGGTGTGCAGAGGCGAAACTTTGGGGAAAGTGATTTAACATTATGTAGAATGGAGTATTAGAATGGAGCCCCATGATTGCCCCTCATGAATGTATAGGAAGGGGTGAGGGAGGGAAGATGAAACACAGATTCTGAAACACACCTATGGCACATAGTCTTCTTTTTCTCTTGTTACTTCACCACTGTTGGACTTACCAGTCACCAGGTGAAGTTGGACTTCACCAGTCACCTCTTGAATGTTTATCCCCAATATCATGAGCGAAAAGTAGCCTGTTTTATAACAGAACCTGTCTTTGTATTAACAACTTTCTGGTATTAACAGACTCATAAGGAGACTGGTTTCTTTCTACTGTAACTTTACATAGTTCTCCTATTTTTAAAAAATTCACAGTTTGAGGGAAGTTTTCACACAAAGAGAAAAAGCAGGAAAAATTTCCCATAAGCATGTGACTCATTTCCTAATTACCTTTAAGTTGCCCTGGAAACATAGTGGACCACCAGGGTTTCCATCTCCAGACTGTTGTTAAACATTCAATTGCCAACTGCAAAACGGTGGCTGCCAAAGGCAGCTTACCTCTCCCAATTTGAGAATCGGTGGCATTTTAACAAGGCAAAATTTTCTTTTCCACCACTTTTTGTGTGATTGGATAAATAATGGCCATTATGCTTTTTAAAATTTTCTATGAAATTTTGGTCTTTAGTATCCTGGGACATTTTAATGCAGTGTGTCAAACTAATGTGCAAAATACAAACCCATTATTACCTATTTACTAGGATTATTGTTCTAAGGTGTAATTTTCCACCAGCCATTTGTTTAGAAATTTGGCAGCACACTGAGAACATTTCCATACTTAAAAAGCATTCAGAATTTAGAATGACACCCGGTGATATTAAGCAACAGTAGATAATGCTCTCAAACTTCATCAAATATTCATGGTTAATTATAGGCATAATATTTATGTTGCTGTGAAAATTAAGGTTGGGAGCTTCATGGACACAGGCTAAAAATACAACCTAACAAACTATGGTGCTGCTTATGCCTTTCACTGTGGAAACTTTGCATTTTCATTAACGCAAGTGACATGCATAGCATGGTGCTCCTAGGTTCTCTAATCTATATTGCAAATTTGATACTGACCTCCATGGAGTCAAATGTTCCAAGAACTGGCCACTCATCACCGTGGGAGGAGTATGTGGTTGAAAGTATGGTAGCCATATTTTCTAAAACAAACCTCAGTATACGTGGCAATCCCAGAATACTTTTGCAAGCCAGATTTTCAATGCATGGATTCATGGGAAATGGGGGGACATGTGGCCACTACTCTGAAGGGAACTAGAAACCCATGACATGAGCCGTTTCTTCTATTTTCTTTTAATGCCTGTTGAGAATTAAAGTCTAATTGTAAAATTAAAAGATGATTGTGGAAAACATTTTACAAATGTTGATCTCATGTTGGTTTCTATCTCTAGAGACTGTCAATCAAATTAAGGAACAATGGTACCAGACAAGCTTATTTTGCTTCCTGGCTTATCTCCTAGTCTTTCCCATGCACCTGGCAGGTCATGTCAGAGCTGTTATGAGTCTCAGTCTGTCACATCTCTCAGCCCTTTGAAATTGTTTTTCTTTCTTTTCTGTCTGTCTATATGTCTGTCTGTCTGTCTCCACCTTTCTCTTTCTTTCT
>NC_022009.1:106178500-106181302 GCF_000317375.1 Microtus ochrogaster
TTCTTAAGCAATTGATCCTTTATTTCTTGCAATGCCATTGAATATGAGCATTTTAAAAGTATGCCCTTGAGCCAGCAATATTATTGGGTAAAGGTACTTGCCACCAAGCCTGATGACCTGGACCTGAGTTTGAGCTCAGTAGAAGGAGAAAACTGAATCCTGCAAGTTGTCCTCTGACCTCTGCAGATACATCCAAGTATCTGCAAGGCAGATGATGGTAGTGATGGTGATGTTGATTATGATGATTGATAGATAGATAGAGATAGATGGATGATAGATAAATATGAATGATAGATAGATAGATAGATAGATAGATAGATAGATAGATAGATAGATAGATAGATAGATAGATATTAGAAAGATTATATGGTTATATTGTTGAGGCAATAGATTAGGTAGATATTAATGAAAGATAGACATTTAGATGATACATGTATTAGATAGGTAGATGATAGATATATGAATATAGATCATAGATGATAGAAAGACAGAGTTAGATGATAAAGATAGATACATATATAGATAATATATATATAAAGATAACTGATAGATTGATGATAGATGTAATTTAAAAATTGAAAAGTAGATGACATTCTTGTAAATATCACTTTAGCAGCTGAGGCATGAGTCAAGATTCACTTCAAGACTACTTCAAATATTAAAGTACAGGAGAGAAGCACAAGGAAGAGAAGGAACAGGCTTCTCTAAAGCGAGCTTTGAAGGTAGATGGATGTAGCTAATGAAGGGACAAAAGGGAGGAAGATTTAAGCCGAGGAAATGTGTACACAGAAACATCCCCAGAAAGAGTGGGTGGATATGTGAGGGGATTCATATCTATCACCATGCACAAAACTCAAGTCCAAATGGATCAAAGACCTCAACATAAAGCCAATCCCTCTGAACCTCATAGAAGAGGAAGTGGGAAATACACTTGAACACATTTGCAAGGGAGACCACTTCCTAAATATAACCCCAGTAGCACAGACACTGAGATAAACAATTAATAAATGGGACCTCCTGAAACTGAGAAGCTTTTGTAAAGCAAAGGACACAGTCAACAAGACAAAATGGCAGCTTACAGAATAGAAAAAATCTTTACCAACCTCACATAAGACAGAGGGCTGATCTCCAAAATATACAAAGAACTCAAGAAACTGGTTATTATCAAAAGAACAAATAATCCATTAAAAAATGGGGAACAGACCTAAACAGAGAACTCTGAAAAGAGGAATCTGAAATGGTTGAAAGACACTTAAGGAAATGCTCAACATCCTTAGCTGTCATAGAAATGCAAATCAAGACAACTCTGAGATTCCATCTGATACCTGTAAGAATGACCAAGATCAAAAACACTGATGACAACTTATGCTGGAGAGGATGTGAGGTAAAGGGAACACTCTTGCATTGCTGGTGGAAGTACAAATTGGTACAACCCTTTTGGATATCAGTATGGTGATTTCTCAGAGAATTAGGAAACAACCTTCCTCAAGATCCAACAATACCACTTTTGGGTGTATACCCAAAAAATGCTCAATCATACCACAAGGACATGTACTTAACTATGTTCATATCATCAGTGTTTGTCATAGCCAGAACCTGGAAACAACCTAAATGCTTTTTGACCAATGAGTGGATAAGGAAACTGTGGTACATTTACACAATGGAGTATTACACAGCAGAGAAATAATGACATCTTGAAATTTGCAGGCAAATGGATCATATCATATTGAGTGAGGTAACCCAGACCCAGAAAAACAAATATCATATGTACTCACGCATATGTGGCTTTTAGACATAAAGCAAAGAAAACCAGCCTACAATTCACAATCCCAGAGAACCTAGGCAACAGTGAGGATGCTGAGAGAGACATACATAGATCTAATCTACATGGGAAGTAGAAAAAGACAAGATCTCCTGAGTAAATTGGAAGCATGGGAGCCATGGGAGAGGGTTGAAGGGGAGGGGAGAGAAAGGGGGAACAGAGAAAAATGTGTAACTCAATAAAATCAATTTAAAAAGGAAAAAAAAACAATATTATAACATAAGTTTGCATTTTGAGATCAAGCTACTAAAAGGCATCACTTGCTTTAAATAAAATTTTTATGCAGAGACTGCCTGTATAAAAAATTAGAAAGTATATACTCAGAGCAAAGCATAAAATTTTAAGAGAAATAATTTGAGATTTATGTAAAATCTACACAAATTCAGTCACTTTGCAGTAGTTCTGATTTATCCTCTTCATTTTGTTCATTGTCTCCAAGGAAGCCCATTGGGAGGTTTGTAACCAAAGTTCTGAGCCATTAAACAGTAAATATTTTCCTGCTTGTTTTTGTTGTTAGTTTGTTTTGGTTTCTGTTTGGACCTGTAGCTCAGACTGACCTCAGACTCAACAAGTAGCCCATGTTATGCTTTCTTTCTGGTCTTCTTGCCTTGGCCTCACGAGTTCTGGAACTACTGGCATGTACCACTGTGCCTACCCATAGTACCATGGCTGTCTCTCTTGAGGTTACAGCCTGGCAGTGACTGGGACCTGGGTCATCTCAAAGGCATCCATCCTCCTGTTCTTACCTGGAACGTATGGCAGGCTGAATAGTTGCTTTGACAATATTCAAATTTGGTCCCTTAAATTGTAATGTAATGTAAAAGCGGTAAGACTTTCGTGATAGGAATCAAGTTCTAAAATGGGGGAATTATCCTAGCTTATCCATTTGGGCCCCAAAAGCAATTATAAGTGTCCTTCCCAAATGGAAACATGGAGATTTGATCTTGACGGCACAGGAAATACTAAAAAAAAGAAAGAAA
>NC_022009.1:106181402-106190156 GCF_000317375.1 Microtus ochrogaster
GCCCATGCATGTTCTCTAGACCTGAACTTTTCACTGGAGCTTCCAGAGGAAGCAAGCCTTCCTGCCACTTGATGTCAGCATATTAAAAATGATCCCACCCTTCTGACCTCTATAGGGGTAAGAGATGAATCAGATTGCTTTAGAGATATGAAGGGCGTGGAATTTGTTAGGTCAGACACCCACACCTGATATAGCAGGAGGACTCAGCTGAAGGAGGAGGACTGGCTGAAGTTTCCTTTCTTCGTTTTCTGTTGTCTTCCCAGAGGGTGGCTACAGCCTGAGTTAGACAGGATTTTTCCACAGTAGTTCAACTACGCAAAGGTGTGTGTCCCCCGAAAAAAAGGGGAGACCAGATGAGATTCATTTATCTAGTTGTTTATTTAGAAAGCGCTCATTAAGGACCTGTAGTGTACAGCTCATTTTATTTATGAGACACAAGTTAATGATTCCAGTCTCCCTTTGGAGAGGGGAAATTAGACTTTGCCTTTTAAAGTGAGGAGCATTAAAGAACAGAATGACATTTTCAAACCATTATCATTAAAATGGACTATTTTCAATCAGAAACATTGTCTCACCTCTGACATTTGAGTCTGTGATTCAGCTCAAATAAACCTTACGTGTAGTGTGAGGAAAGACCACACGTGTGGCTTTTTAGGTTCTGGTTGGCTGAGATGAAGACCCCTTTTTTTTTTTTGCAGCACTAACTAGGTTAAAATTTTAAACATCATACCTTTATTCTTTTCCATAACTTTTTTCTTGCCCTTGTCCAGCGACGATTGTATAGCTTCTTGGTAGGTTTTGATGCCTATGGTTTTTAAGTTTCTCAGATCTGTTCTTTAAGATTGCTGTGGATGATCCTTCCGATGGAATTAATGCTTGGTATTGTTTTTCTTTGCCCTTCTCAGGCTTTGCAACTGCCTGGGAACTCAACAGAGTCCTATGGGGTTAACTGTCTTGTTGACTGCCTCCTCTTTATTTTCTTGTTTGCCATCAGCCCGGCTCAGTCTTACAAAGCTCTTCTGAGCTCCTTCTCTCTGCCTGCGTCATTCCCCACAGCTTCTATATTCAAAATCGTCAAGTGCTCTCATGGAAGACAGCTGCCAGAAACTGCTAGCTAACTCAAGAGAGGGTTGTTCTTCTCCACAACTTCAGATTTTTTCATTCCTGTTTTAATGTCTTCTGTTATGATCTTTGAATGGATCTAGTAATTCATAGTGCTTAAAGAAGGGACATTTTCCTGGTAGCAATGCATTGTATCTACTCCAAGGGAAAGGTCTGGATTTGCTGTTACTAATGCTCCTGTCTCAACAACTGGCACAAGACAAAAGCAAAACAAAACAAAAAAACATCACCACCAACAAGAAAACCAGGATGGGCATGTAAATTGGAACAAAACAGCTAACAAGTTCCATCTCATTTGCATATATATAGCCTTGAATATGGAACATTAAACAAAACTAACATAGTTAACATAGATAACTGGCTTATCTAAACTATCTCAGAAAATTATAAAGGGTAAAATTAAACAATATGTTATCTTTTCTTATCAAAGCAGAGTTACAGTAGACGTAAAACAAGAGATAACCAGAAGGACATGGGATGGGGAGAAGGGCTAACACTGGTAGCCTGAGTAGTCTTATTGACAAGTTTACCAATTTCTTTGCCATTTTCTCTTGCATGCGTGTCTGTCCCCATCTTTATCTTCCAGAGTGTCTTTAGTGAGCCACTTGTTGGCTAGGGGACTATTTCAATTTTATTTTAAAGCTGGAAATATCTTTATTTTTTTCTTTAATGAGAATTTAGGTTGGGATATAGTCATAGTGTTTCTCTTGGTAAATTAAAGAATTAATTCTGCTATACACTAAATAATGTTGTTGTAATTAGTGTTCATTTTCCTATCCAGGCAATCTTTCACATAGTTTTCTCTCCTGATTTAAAATTTTCTCATTATGAAGGAGATCACCTGGACATTGGTTACCAACTTATCTGATTTCAGTGACATAGAAAGTTCTGTGCAATAAGTTAAGTTAAAAATTACTATTTATAGATAGATAGGCATTAAAGATAGCAGAAGCCAAAGATCTGTTGTGAGCCCTGATCAGGAAAGCTGTCTAGGCTGGATGAAGTCCTGACTGCATGCACCCATTGCACACCATACATATATCCCCTCCTTGCAGTATATACGTTGGTTAGGAGATTCACTGCTCTAAAGTGTCCAAGGGCTTCTCCATTCTGACCACTTTTCCACCTTCAGGTGTTGCATGTGGTTATTCTCAAGAACCACAAACAGGAACAAGGTAAATCTGAATTGGGGTAAGGCCATGCAGAGAACTGCTTTGTCCCTATTGCCATAAGCATTCTAAAGCACCATAGGTGTGTCTCCTTTGCACTGTGGTGAGATACTTAGCGAAACATCCATTGTAAGCCAGATAGGATGGGATAGCACTTGTAATCTAAGTGATTTGAAGCTGAGGCCTGAGAATTTAAAGTTCAAGGCCAACCTATATAACAAAACTCTGTCTCAAGGCAAAAAAAAAAAAAAAAAAAAAACCTAACTCAATTCATTTGCTTCATCACCTGAAAAAAATAAATCATTTTTATTTATCTTATCAAACAAGACCCCTTTCCCAGTCCTTTCTGACCTCAACTTTCTAAGTTTAGAGAAACTTAGATATATTTTTTCTAGTTATTTTGTCTCTAATTTTTTTCTTTCCAATTTTATATCCGTGAAAGTCTTGCCTTGTTTCCTGAGATAATTTTGAGATCAGTTTCACCTTCCTTTTTGTTTGCTTGCTTTTCTTTTCCTTCTTTCTTTCTTTCTTTCTTTCTTTCTTTCTTCCTTCCTTCCTTCCTTCCTTCCTTTCTTTCTTTCTTTCTTTCTTTATATTTTCTTTCTTTCTTTCTTTTCTTTCAAGACAGGGTTTCTCTGTGTAGCTTTGGATCCTGTCCTGGGATTTCACTCTGTAAACAAGGTTGGCCTGAAACTCACAAAGATTCTCCTGCCTCTGCCTCCTAAGTGCTGGTATTAAAAGCATGTGACACTACTGCCTGGACAATTTCAAGTTCTTAATATTATCTAAATCAGTGAAGGCCATCCACTCAATCTTAACTTTCAGTACTGAAACATACCCTGTCAGAAAACTTGTATTATTGAAATTTCTCAGTTTTTTTCCTCTTTTCTATTATCTTTCTTCTTATAATTTGTCATGGGTGTTAATATTTGTTTCAAGATATGCACCCAGTGCTTTTGTTTCTCACTTAACTTCTGGTGACTTTTTGAATTTTGAATACATTAAATTCTATTTTGTCACTGGCTACTTTGCCTAGTGTTAGTTGTACCTCCCATATTGCCTATGCTCTGCATTATAAGTTACAAGTCTCTGTTTATTAGAGATTCTTGCTTTTGGAAGTGGGCAGTATTGGGGGCATTCTTCCTGACACAGTTTAGGTTGGGCTATTCTAACACATCTGCTGCTTTCAAACTTACTTTTCTTCTCAACTTAAATTAACAACACACTACTACTGGTCTACTAAATTGACGTAGTATTAAAGTGACTCCCAATGACTACGTTGTTCCCATAGATAATTGCATCTCTCAAACCTCATCAGAGAAGCTTCTATTTGCAGAAGATGGTGATTAACACAAAGACCTACAACTGACCAAAGTGTATAGAATAAAACTGCAGAATGCTCAGCCCTAAATGGCGCATCTGTATCACAGCTCATCCTTCTGAGGCCCAGGGGTCATTTGGGAAGAGAAGAGTGTAAGAGCCAGAGATGGTCCATGGCCATAAGGACCCTGTCTTATGGGCACAGTGGGACAGCTATACAGATGAGCAAACATCAGCTGGGACAGCATGCCCAAAACCTGCACAAGGTTAAGAAAGATCAAATCTCAGCTGGAGAGGGGATGTGGCCATGAAGTTCAGCTGAGGAGCTATTGGCAATTGATGGTGATGGGGAGAAGAGGAGCCAGTTTTCCTTAAGAGTGCTTCTCCTGGTGGGTGGACCATGCTACAGCAGAAGGCTACACTTCCAAGCTAACATGGGCAGCACAAATTGGGCGTGAATCATTTTACAAACAAGGACATAGAGTTGGGTGGGTAGGGAAGGTTTTGAACATGGCACAATTTGGGTGAAAGAAAGTAGAGGAAAGATTATGATTAAAAATCTGTAACAAAACTTACCATCTTAACTGTGTCAAAGTGTGCAACTGAATGTTGCATATTTTGCAAAATTGTGAGACAGTTATTCAGATAGCTTTCATGTTACAGAATTGATATCTGTCCATTTAGCGATTCACTTTCTCTCATAACCCACCCTGTCCTGGTCACCACAGATCTACCTTCTGGTTCTATGAATGTCACTTTAGAACCTTCAACTATTTGGATTCATGGAGTCTTACCTTTATGTCGGTGGCCTTTTTTTCATTCATTGTAAGATCCTTAGGTTTTTACCTGTGTTTTAACATGTGTCATCATTTCCTTCATTTAAAGTTGATATGATAACTTTTTATCAAACTTCATTTTTATTTTCTGTCTGTAGGTGTTTGTCTGCATGTATAAATGTGTGGAGGAAAAAGGGGGTGTCAGGTCCCCTGGAACTACTGCTGTAGATGGTGGCGAGCCTCCATGTCTGCGCTGGGAACAGCTCCCCTACGACAGCAGCCAGTTCTCTTAACTTGTGAGCCAGCTCTTTAGCTCCCAAGTCACAGTTTTTAAATTAATTTATTCTTCCGTGGATATGGGAATTGTTTTCACCTGTTTATGGGAATATATTTAGGGTGTACAACACAATACTGTGGGATAAGCATAATAAAATGATTACTTTAGTGAAACAAATTAGCATGTCACAATTTCACATAGTTATCCTTTTTCCCCATTGTGGCAAAAAATACTATAAAATACCCATTTAGCAAAAATACTAAATAAAATGTGGTGCTGTTAACAGTAGTTCTCACTCGATCTTTAGGTTTGTTCATCTGCCTATCTTCTCTGTAACCTCTGGCCTTGGTCTCTCTTTTTCTCTGTTGCCTCGTCTACAGTGTTGTTAACCATTGCTATTGCAATACTTTTCATGCTATAACTTCCTCTGTGTGTCTGGTTTAGCCCCCTTGGTGTAGTTTCCTCCAGTTTATTTGCCATTGTAGCAGATAACAACACTTCCTTTATTGTTTTATTTTTATGTTAATTTGTTCTTTTTGTTGAAAGCAGATATTTTCTCATATAATATATCTAGATTATGGTTCTCCCTTTATCTACTTCTCACAGTTCCTCTCTTCCTCCCCTCCCATCCATATCCAATCCTTTTTGGTCTCTCATGAGAAAAGAACAGGCTTCTAAGGGATAGGAATAAAATATAACAAAATAAAATAAAATCAGTAAATGAGTAAAAGCATTTCTCTTTAGTCTTTGCTTCATTCTTGCTTCCATTGAAGATCACCTGTGACTTGAAATTTAAGTTAAAAAGGCCCTTACTCTCTGAGCTGCTTTTGGTCATAGTGATTTATCACAGTAACAGAAAGCAAAATGGAACAGTATCTAGTATTCAGAGCAGTGTGACAAAAAGTGGAGTTAGACAGGACAAACAAATGGAAGGAAAAGAGCCCAAGAGAAGGAACAATCATCAGAGACCCACTCATTCCCACACTCAGGAATTCCATGACAACACTAAAATGGAAGGAATGCTATATACACAGAGGACGTGGTACAGCCTGTGCAGGTCTGTGCCTGCTGCCCTCATTCCCTATGTGTATGTGTGACCCTAATCTTGGTTGTCAACTTGACACATTTGGGAAGCAGAAACCTTAGTTGAGGAATGTCAAACTGACCTATGAGGATGTCTGTGAGACATTTCTTGATTGCTAATTGGTATAGAAGAGCCAGTCCACCGTGGACAGGGCCATCCTTAGTCAGGTGAGCCTGGGCTGTATGAAAAAAGGCAACTGAAGGTGACCTCGGAAGAAGCCAGTGTGTACCATTCTTCCATGGCCTTTGCTTCATTTCTGCTTCCCTTGGTATTGACCTGTGACATGGAAGTGCCAACCAAATAAACCCTTCCCCTCAGAGTTGCTTTTGGTATTGGGGTTAATCATGGTAACAGAAGTAAACTGGAATGGTATCTACTTATCAGTTTCTTTTCCCAGGTATCATTTTATCCTTTTTAATGAAAACTGCAATGGCAATACCCCAGGGGTCCCCCACATTTAGATGAGCAATATCTTTCAGCATGAACTGTAGAGTGAAAAGGTTCACTTTCAAGTCTTACAGGGTGGTCAGGAAGTTTCTTTTTCTGCTCTTAAATCCCTGGAATTTTTCCATGAATTCTCCACTATTCTGGTACATAAAGTACATACAACAGACTGCAGCCTTCCTATCATAGCTATAAACATTTAATTGTTATTATTCATTTGCCTGATTATTCACCATCTGGAGATCTTACCCACAAATTCAGCAGAAAGGAAAATGTCCTCTGAGTCCTCCTTGGATTCAGCTCGAAACCAAGTTTCTCCATATAGGCTCACATCTTCCACCTGTGAATGTGTGACCCTTTAAACTGTCTCATCTGGTCATATGTTGTGTGTCATCTCTGCTCCTTTCAATGTTCACCTGGTGGACATGAGAGTAAAAACTAAATAGCCATCTTTCTATTCCCTTTTCACCAGTCTGGAAGATTGTAAAGGGATAACAAAGGTTGCATATCCTGTTGTTCATTTCAGGAGGGTTTGAGTATTAATGGGGTCAGACTCATCAAGCCTTTTCTATATTTTTTCTTTGAGTAAAACAGCTCTACTACTTTCTAAGAAGAAAATTTCCATTCCATCACTTTGTTAGTTACTCATAATTAATATCTCTAAACAGAGAAACAAAATATACAATTAAATGATTCCCACCTCCATTAAATGATGCATGGCACCAAGAAAGAATCTTGAACAAACCAAACCATGCATTATGCACTGTAGGGCATAAAGGATCTGCTTGTGTTACATAGCACTAACTTTAAAGAGCTGGACCCTTCGCTCACTTGTCATTGTTTCTGCTCCACTGGGTTGAACCTGACAGTATTTTCCCTGATAGATTCTGGGGTCAGGGGCACTTCAACAACTTTTTATTTTATTTTTTTGTATCTTGTAATTCCCTCAAAAGAATGCATTTAAGAAAACTTTTGCCTATAAAATATGTGATGATTATATTTTTAAATTGGGCCCTAAAGTTTGCAGATTGATACCAAATAGCCTTTTCCTTAGAGGTAGGTGGCTGACACATACAGTGTCTGGATACTAATAAAGTCACTCTGTAGCAAGATAGCAGATTCGGTATGGAGAGTCTAGCCTGCCCTGATGAGTATAAGATCAATCATTATAAGGTGGTATAATAAATATATTGGAATATTTAAAACCAAACAGTAAAGCATCGATCAAGGAAGAGACACACAGAATTTCCTGGACCAGGAATCTACAGAAATTTAATTTCACAGAGCAGAGACTTCTTCACTTTGACGGATTAGTTGATGAGAGACAGAGTAAGGGTGGAAATGGCCTTCATTTTGCTTCTGTCTGTATACAATAAATGAATAGGCAGGATCATGGCACATCCATTATTTCTGGGACATGTTTCACCACTAATGGAAACTCACGGGCATCAGAAGCTGTAGCAAACACAACCGAGATCAGGCAATTTCACCAACTTGCTAAAAGGTTTGCTTAATTCCAAGTTATATTGATGTTATTAAAATCATCATCTTTCAAGTGTTAATGAGATAAACAATTTGGATTATTTATCTTGGTCAATTACATTTACTCTGGCAAGCCCTGATACATAAACTACCCAGCCATTTGCTTATTCACTCGGGGGACCTGACTAAGTAAGTGGTACATCTCTGATATGTATATATAAATGTATTTTCTAAGTGGTCATATTTTTCTTCTGATCTTACAGATATAAAATGTGGTCTTATAATTCATTAGCTACAGCATGATACTTCAAAAGGCGGCCACGTTGAGTAATTACCACCTCACCACATCATATCCGATCTATGGACGAGACAGCTCTTTGTCTCGGGCAACTGTCTTGTTGACACCATCATGCAAACTCAGATAAAGTGTTTAGCTCCTGAAAAATTCTTCAGGGAATACAAATACATCTCACATAAGCTTTAGTTCTGTAACTATGTAAGTCGGCCTCATTGCTGAAGTACATCAATTCCAGGGACAGTCACCAGGGAAAGCAAAAATCTCTCAGCATGAGGGTATTTTAATTAATGTTGTAAGCCAAGAATCACAGCCGAGTGGAACACTGATGACTAGGAGGCACCTAAATTGACTTTTAAAATTGCATTTAATAAAATGTGAACATCAAGTCTGCTGAAAATTTGAAACATGCAAACATTTTATATCTGTGCATAATTTAAAGACTAATTATTTTATTTCTGAAGGCAATCTAGGGTGGAAAATAATGAAAATGGAGGTCCAGCAACATCACAGGCTCTGGTGAGAACATACTTTATGCTCTTTCTAGTATAGTCATTAATTAGTGGGCAAACCCATAATGTTTAGAATACCACAGGTGAATTCTATGGGGTCAAATGAGCAACACTTGGTCCTTGTGAATTCAAGCTATAAAATGACTTAAAATTCTAAGTGTTGTCTGTGTGTGTGAGGGTAACTAAGCAGTTTGATAAGTAACCAGCAGTGGCATACTGGTTTTGCTGTCTGAAAGGCAAAGGAGCCTCAATGCTGAGAAGTCAGGAAGCAGA
>NC_022009.1:106190256-106203548 GCF_000317375.1 Microtus ochrogaster
GTAACTAAGGAGTTTGATAAGTAACCAGCAGTGGCATACTGGTTTTGCTGTCTGAAAGGCAAAGGAGCCTCAATAAAGAAACATCAGGAAGCACAGTCATAAGGTGTGTGTGTGTGTGTGTGTGTGTGTGTGTGTGTGTGTGTGTGTGTGTGTTATTTTATAATAGTTATCTTGCACAACAAAAATCTATGGTTGATTAATGGTTGCTGACTTGGTTTAGACAAAATTGAAATGATTCAAGGGGAAAAATACTATTTTCCCCATCCTATTGCTTCAACAACCATGATGGTAAGAACACAGGTTTTCAACACATGTGTCAGCAGTGGACAGAAAAACACAAAGTCCAGTGTCCTACAGTTCATCGCCAGAATTCAAAACTTTTTCATCATCTACACTTAAAGCTGAATGATTTAAGTCAGACGCTTAAGAATGGAAGCCACATCTCTCGTCGCATGCTCCTGCTTGTTTAGTGGTTTCTAGATCTGTGTTTGTGAACAAAATCATTCTTCGTCTTTTGACAACTGCTATTTTTCCTCTAGGAAAATTACTCCCTGAGGAGATACAAATTGTTTGGTGGTACTTGATGGCTTTGTAGTAATTACTACACGATCAGATAGCTCAGAATTAAGATAAGCCTTAACATCAGAATTCCATATGGTTGATTCTAAAATAAGATGCTTAGACAGGCAGAATACTAAACGCTATGCCTTGGATAAGTAACTCTAGTCCAAGTTCATCCCAAAGCTGGGACGACTGCAAGTTTTATCTGAGGTCAAACCAAGGTCATTTGAATACTCCCAATAGTTACTAAATAATTTATAATATTGTTTTAAGGAAGAGAGGGTCAATACCTTTAATTAATACAAAGTTGCTGTTACTGTAATTGGGGTACTCTATCAGTTTAACAATCATAATTTATTAATATAGGAAATGACAGGAAGGAGAGCTTAAATGTGTTTAAGTTTTCTGTATTAAATCAATGGTGGAAGCTGCAGTCCTAACCCAGCACATATCTTGACACACAGCTCACTGATGGAAATATCTGTTGCCACCACTTTTCACAGGCAGTGTTCCTAGAGAGTGCCCACTCTCTAGACTCAGTTTTTTCCTTGACATTAATCATTCATTCTTTCATATTTTGTTGACATGTATTAATTATACATGATAATGAATTTCATATAATGTGCATAATGTATTTGGGACTTGTTCGCACCACTCATTTTCCCTTTTAAGGTTTAGGGCACAATTGGCTGTGTTTTCAACATTGAAATTAAATAAATAAATGGGACGGTGCTCTATTGTGTTGGATATTTCTCCCACTTTTCTTTCTTTTTTAAAATAACAATTGCTGTATGTCTGTGCACCACTTGCATTCTGGATGACCTTGGAGGCCACAAATGGGAACTGTATCCTCTGGACCCAGAGTCACAGATAGTTGTGAGCTACCCTGTTGTGCTGGAAGAGGAACCCAGGTCCCCCTGAAAGAACATCTCTCCAGCCTTATTGTTTGTGTCGCTTGTCTGGTTTCTTCAGTGTCTTTCCATCTGACGTAGTTCTCCAGACTTTCATCACTTCCACGGTTTTTAAGGAGTCCCATTACTTTGCAGATGTCCCTCTATTCGTACTGGAAAGATGTTTCCTTGGAATTGGATTCAGAAAGCTCTGGGACGAATAACCCAGAAGTGATAGAGTCTCCACAATGCATCATGTGAAGTGTTGCATGGTGTGTCAATTTGATTTCTTGATTAGTAAAATCTTTCAGATGTTCCCAGGCAGAAAACTTATAGAAGGACTTGACAAGCTCCAAAAGGGATGCTGTGGTGGCTGAAACTTTACACTCATTAAACAGAGATTCCCATCATCCTCCAGCAGCCACCCTTTCATTGCTTCTGCAAATTTCACTAATTTGGCTCCATCACGGTGACGTAATGTAACAGTCATGTCATAGTTTCCCTGCTGTGATAGGCTGCTGTCCTTTAGAATACAATTTATGCTGTATTATATGTGTTGGTGGTTGGTGATACTGTACTATGTTACTATAATTGTTCTAGGATATAAATCTTATGCCATCTTCTCTTACCACAACTTAAAACAACCATCTTCCTCACTGGTCTCTGAGTCTGTCTGAAGCTTCTTGACGTTGTCCTTCCTTCTCCCTCCACCGTCTTCCTCTTTTCTCCACCTTCATCTCCCCTTCCTTCCTCTCTCTCCTCTTCCTCCTCCCTCTGCCCCTCCTTCTTCCCTTTCCCCTCTTTCTCTTCCCCCAAACACCTTGAGGATGGTCATGCAGAAGGACAGGATGCTTCCCAGAGTACCCTGGGTAGAATTTCGTTTTCACCTCTGCTCTGTAACATGCTTGATTCAGCACATTGAAGCATTGGCCAACCTATTCATGTGGGCTGAGACAGTGCCCCTGCAGAGTTAACACTTTGTTCAGTAGTGAGTACATCAGGGTATGCAGACAAATCTTGTCTGCCCTGCTCCTCTTTAGCTCACAGCCCAGGGTTGTGCATTCTTCTGACCATTCATCCTACCTTTGAGATTAAAAGAAAAAAAAAATCCTGAAATAGTTGTACCTCTGGCCTTCCTCAATGATGTGCCTTTGACATCTCACCTGTAAAGTCGGACTGATAACAAATCCCTTCTTTAGACCAAGCTTATGAAGACATCAGAGCCTTGTGTATCACCGGTCTATTAACAGGTCAGCGGGGCACAGATCTCTCAAACTCAATAATAACAAATAATGAGTGGGACCAGTGGCCAAAGCCTGGTCCAACAGATGTGAAAAGGGACTTGCTTCAGCAGGAAGAACATTGCTCACTGTCAGCAAGCTTTTCCTCCCTCAGCAGTGATAATGTAGTTTTTATTATTCTGTATAATTTTTTCCAAGAACTGCTCACACCGAGATTGTTATTTAAAAATTTCACAAATTCAGAATAATAGAGCATAGCAATAGACCAAACTGTGCACACAGTCAATATGATCCTTCCCAGAATCAGAACTTGCCTGATGTTTTCTAACATGCGGTAATGTATTGCAGAAATGAATGTTTTATTAGTCCTTTGCTTTTCTATTTTAAGAATGTTAATGTTATTCTGCATTCCTGGGATTCTGTCCTCACTTAACATAATCTGTTCAAATCACAAAAGGACCTGATAAATGTGAAGCCCTCGCCAGCATGAATTAATTTCAAATAAAAATGCATGGGGTCATTTTTATTTAATATAAACTGGACACAACCACATTTCATATTCCTTTCCCTTTAAGGGTAATTTTCTTTCCTTTCACAAAGCCAGCAGTGAGAACAGATATGCATTTAAATGTGAGTTTCCATTAAAATGGGCAAGGCGGCTGTGTGGATCTTTTGTGTGAATTGGGGTATGAAGAATATTTATGGATCTGTTGACAAAAGATATTGAGGAGAAAAGAGAAAACACACAAGACAGAGGTAGCCATGACGGAAAATAGATAGAATCAGGAACTTTTAATTAAGGCTCATCATAAATAAATATTGGAAGAGAGCACGAGCTCATGCTCCATTCAAATGTGTTTATTCTGGCTGGAGGTTGAAATAAAACTAGTTTCAAATGGAAACAATTTGTCTTCAGGAAACTTCAGAAGTCATCAAGAGAAAATACTGTTTCCTGTCACTTATAAAATGCCTCTAACTTTTTCCAAAACATTTTCAAGCTATGTAATCTTATTTTGTTTCTACAGCTTTCTGGTCCATGGGTAAAATGATATCATTGCCTCTTCTGTACCTCAGTAGATGGAGAGAAGAGTTGCTGACAATACTTACTGAGAGGCTGCCATTCTAAATAGCTACTCACTGAGCCTCTTAATTTTCTTGTATTTATTTATTTGTTTGCTTGTTTGTTATTCTTTCGTGTATTACATCTGGATCACAGTACCCTTCCCTGCCCTCTCCCCCAGATCTAGTCCTCTGTCTCTCTTTAAGAAAAGAGCAGACCTCCCAAGGACATGAACCAAACACGGCATAACAAGATACAATTACTAGGCACAAATTCTCATATCAGGGCTGGGCAAGGCAACCCAGTACAAGGAAAAGGGTTCCAAGAGCAGGCAAAAGAGTCAGAGATACCTCCTCTCCCACTGATAGTGGTTTCACAAGAACGCCAAGCTATATAACCAGAACATATTGGCAGAGCCATGCAGGCTCCCAGATTGGCACTGCAGTCTCTGTGAGCCCCTATGTGCCCTGCTTAGTTGATTCTGTGGGCTGTGTTCTCTTGGTGTCCTCTCCCTCTCTGGCTCCTATAATTCTTCCTCCCTCTCTTCCACAGGGTTCTCCAAGCTGAAAGGGGAAGAAACCAATAGAGCTCTCCGGTTTGGGCACTCTCTTCTAATGTTTGGCTGTGGCTTTCTGCTTCTGCTCCCACCAGCTGCCAAAGAAAGCCTCTCTGAGGACAACTGGGCTAGGCACCCATCTATGAGTATAACAGAATACCAATGAGAATCGTTTTATTAATTTATTTTTCTATCCTAGGACTCTGGGCTATCCAGCCTCTGGTTCCCAGTCATGTAGGTAGTGTCAGGCTTGTGTTCTCTCTCGTGGTGTATGTTCCAGATTAGAGCAGCCATTGGTTGGCTGCTCCCACAAATCCTATGCCTCCATTGCCCCGGTACAGTTTATAGGCAGGATAGATTGTAGGTTGAATATTTTGTGGTTGGGTTGGTATCTTATCCAAACTCTAGAAGTTACCTGGTTAAAGAAGATGGCTGGTTAAGGGTCCAAATCCTCCATTACTAAGAATCCTCAATAGGGTCACCCTCATAGAATGCTGGAAGTTCCTACTACACTGTTTCCACATTGCCCCCCCCCAAAATGCTCTCCATTTCCAATCTTCTCTTCCGTACTTTCTCCTCCCATCCCCCACCTTACTCTTCCTTTTCCCATTCCCACCTTCCCTCAGTTTTCCCACAAAATATATTCTACTTCCCCTTCTCAGGGAGATCCTCCTATAGCTCTTCTTAACCTTAGTCTTTCTGGGTATTGTAACATGAGTATCACTTATTTAGCAAATAATATCAACTTTTAAATGAATAACTAGCTTGTTTGTCTTTCTGAGTCTGGAATACCTCACTCAAGATGATTTTTTCTGGTCCCATCCAATTGCCTGCAAATGTCATGATGACATCATAAAATTCGTTTTAAAGAGCTGAATAATACTCCATCATATAAATATACCACATTGGTTTTGCTTGTTTCCTTTTCTCCATTCTTTTGTTTGGGAAACATCTAGGTTGTTTCCGGTTTCTGGCTATTATGAATAAAGATGCTAAGAACAGAATTGAACAAGTGTCATTGTGGTATGATGGAGCATCCTTTGGGTATATGCCCAGGAGTGACATAGCTGGGTCTTGAGGAAGATGGATTCCCAGTTTTCTAAGAAACAACCATACTGATTTCCAAAGTGGTAGTACAAGTTTTTCCTCCTACCAGCAATGGGGGAGTGCTCCCCTAGCTTCACATCCTTTTCAACATAAGCTGTCATCATAAAACATAAAGTGTTTTTATTTTAGTCATTCTGACAGGTGTAAGATGGTATCTCAGAGTCCTTTTGATTTGTCTTTCCCTGATAACTAAGGGGCATTTCTTTGTGTTTCTTAGTTATTTGAGATTCCTCTATTGAGAATTCTATTTAGATCTGTACTCCATTTTAATTAGATTATTTAGTTTTTTGACATCTAGTTTCTTGATATTTTTTAAAATATATTTTGGATATTAGGCCTCTGTTGGTGAAAATCTTTTTCCATTCTGTAGACTGCTATTTGGTCCTATCAACTTTACTTTACTAAAAGCTTTTCAGTTTCATGAGGTGCCATTTATTAAGTGTTGATTTTAGTGCCTGTGCTATCACTGTTCTTTCTTTTCAGGAAGTTGTCTCCTGTGCCAAGGCTTCTGTGCCCCACAATGGTTAGCCTCAGTATTTCTCTTGTTTAGTTTTTGGCTGGATGACCTGTCCATTGGTGAGAGTGGGGTACTGAAGTCACACTATCAATGTATGAGGGTCAATGTGTTCTTTAGGCTTTAGTAATGTTTCTTTTACAAACCTTAGTGCCCTTATATTTGGGACAGAGATGTTAAGAATTGAAAGATCATCTTGGTGTATTTTTCTTTTGATGAGTGTAAAGTGTCCTTCACTTTCTCTAGTGATTAATTTTGATTTGAAATGTATTATGTTAGATATGAGAATAGCTACACCAACTTATTTCTTAGCTCCATTTGCTTGGAAAATCTTTTTCCAACCCTTTACATGGTAATGTCTATCACTGATGTTGAGGTGTGCTTCTTGTATGCAGAAGAAAGGATGAATCCTGTTTATGTATTCATTCTGCAATTCTGTGTCTTTTTATTAGGGAATTGAGTCCAATAATATTGAGAGATATCAATGACCAATAATTGTTAATTCCTGTTTTTGTTTTGTTTTTGGTAGTGATGGTGGTAGTGTATGTTTATGTATGTGTATGCATGTGTGTATGTGTTGCTGATATGAGATTATATGAGAAATACATATGAAATTATGTATTTCCTATGTTTTCATGGGTACAGTTAACTTCCTTCAGTTGGAGTTTTCCTTCTACTACCTTCTGTAGAGCTGGATTTGTGTATAGATATTGTTTAAATTTGACTTTCTCATGGAATATCTTGTATTCTCCATCTATGATGATTGAAAGTTTTGCTGAGTATAGTAGCATAGGCTAGCATCTGTGGTCTCTTAGAGTCTACAGGACATCTGTCCAGGCCATTCTTGCTTTTAGTCTCCATTGGACACTCAGGTGTAATTCTTATAGGTCTGGCTTTATATGTTATTTGGTCTTTTTCTCTTGCAAATTTTAGTGTAATCTTTCTGTCCTGTGTGTTTAATGTTTTGATTATTATTCAGTAAGGAGTTTTTTTTTTTTTTTGGTCCAATCAGTTTGGTGTTCTTGAGTCTTTATAGGCATGTCCTTCTTAGTTTAGAAAAATTTTCTTCTATAATTTTATTGAAAATATCTTCTGGGTCTTTTAGCTGGGATTCTTCTCCTTTTTCTATTCCTATTATTCTTAAGTTTGGTCTTTCCATAGTGTCCCAGATTTCCTGGATGTATTTTCTCAGAAACTTTTCTTAACTTGGCATTTTTTTGATTGATGTTGTTTTGTTGAGGGGCTTCACCCCAACCCCTGGCATTCATCTTGAAATGCTGGGTAGAAAGTTCCAATTCAAAGCTCACTTCTCTGGGAGTTGCCTCAGTCCAAACTCCACCTGGAGCGAGCCCACCAAATGGTGACCCCCTCCCAAGGGAAGGTCAAGACCACTCCCACAGGCTATTTAAATTGCCTCCCAGAGAATGAAGTCATGGTCTCCCTCTTTCCCATGGTCAGTCTGGTTCTCCTTTCTTTCCCCTCTCTATCTTTTTCAGGAGGAGCACCTGGGAGTGCTGTCAGCCATTAAGCCTGGACATCTTTTAATTTGGTCTAATTTGGTCTGGTTGAAATTATTGCATCAGCATAGAGGTTTGTAAATTAAGAAAAATTCTTAACAGATGTATCTATTTCTTCTATGGTATCTTCAAGTCCTGAGATTCTTTTTTCCATTTCTTGTGTTGTATTGATGATACTTGCCTCTGTAGTTCCTGTTTGCTTACCTAGGTTTTTCATCTTTGGTTTTATTGCTTTTTTTCCCATTTGCAGGTCTTAAACAGTTTTATTTGTTTCTTTCAACTGTTTGTTTTCTCTTGACTTTCTTCCTCCAATTTTTGAACTTGTCTTTGTTGGCTGGATGTTTTGCCCATCCTCTGGAGTTCTGAGGGTCATCAGAACCTCTGGTCACGCAGGGGGTTTTTGCTTGAGTAGGGGAATGGGATATGGCATTGATGAGGGGAACGGAATTGGGGAGATGGTGGCAGGCACTGAAGGAATAAGAGAGGTCTGCAGATAGGTGGCCTACCTGGCATTCTAGCATCTGCTGTGTTCTCTGGAGCACAGGGCCTATCTCTTAATTTTTAGGATTATCTTGAAAGCCAAATACTGTTGTTATGATTTTCAGGGAAGAACAAGTCTCAGAAACTGTAAATTATTTGCTCAGTGTTACATAGCTAGTTGGCACTACAACGTGATTGGAAAACCCAAGAGGAATGATTCCAAAACCTCCCAAGTCAAAGTGGCTTTGTTAAACACATTACAAAAAGGATTACTGTACTTGCTTTCCCCAGTCTTAAAAAAATTCAGGATTTCTGAATCCTAGCACCACGAGAGACAGAGAAAGTGAGAATTTGATATAATAAGATGCTTAGGCAAAGATTGTATGTCCCAGACTTAGGCTCAGATAACTGTAACTAGCTAATAAACTCCTCTATGATGAAGAGTTTGGGAGTTCTTGAGGATCTCATATTTAAGCTTTAAGAAATAAATGAATTGTAACATTGAAAGTTCTTTAATAGATACTGTAAATTCAGTGTGTCTAAAGTTTTGATGATTGTACCTGAACTTTGGTGTACACGTAAGAGCCATTCAGAGACCTTGAGAAAGATGTGGATACCAAAAATTATCCTGTAATTTAGGCTTCAGCTGCAATCCAAAGGACTAACGGGTACCATGGTCAAATATGTGTGCCTAGTGCAAACCCTGTGAGTTAATGTTAGATTCTAACTGAATTCACTTTTGGATATTAAAAGGGAGAACTGTTCAAAAGACACCCTCCTGGAGGCACATCAGCCCTGGGGGATGGGGATGTGCACGGTGGTTCAGTATCTCTGAGCATGAAGTTCTAACTGGATTCACTTTAGATAGTAAAAGGGAGAACTGTTCAAACGACAGGATCCTGGAGGCATGTCAGCCCTGGGGGATGGGGATGTGCCTGGTGGTTCAATATCTCTGAGCTGATCAGAGAAGACACTGCAGGGAGTAATCAGCAGCAAGAGCAGAGGGGGAGATAGGCCTAACCTCTCCATCAGGCTGGAAGGGTTTTTAGCCAGAGACAGAGGTGAAGATATTGTCCAGAGATGCAGAGAAGGTTAATAAACACATGTGCCACGCACCACCACCCTGTGTCTGCACTCTGTGTACTATTACCCAGTTACCAAGCTTCAGGCAAGGGGGCTGGAGGTTAAAACACACAAACACACACAGAGAGACAGTGACACGGGTCATTCTTGAATTCCCCAAGAATGCTCCCTTTATTGTGTTCAGGAGCAGATTATATAGAGATAACTACCCCCAGCCAAACCCACCAGAAACCACTCTCCTGCCATTAGGAACTCCTGAAGGTCTCGTGCTCAGAGCAGCTGTAGGCACTCAGATCAGGAGATTACAAGAAATTTAGGATCTGGGGTCTCACTGTGCCCAACACACATGCAGTGGGTGGTTCAGGGGCTTGGTCTTTTTTATTAATTATCTAATTAATTTTATTTGTATGTATGTGTTGCATTGTATTGTTTGTATACATGCATGTAAAAATCTTAAAGGCCAGAAGAGGGTGTCAAGTCCTTCACAACTGGAGTTAAAGGTAGTTGTGAACTGCCTGGCATGAACACTGGGGATGAACTCTGGTCTTCCGCAAGAGCAGTGATACTCTTAACCCCTGAGCCATTTCTCTAGCCTTTGCTCAGACTTTTAAACACAGGGATTTGATTTTCTATATGTGGACATGGCAGACAGCCATGCAAAGCCCATTGCTTTCTCTGTTCCCCAAACTGTACCTATTTGAAGGACTGACCAGTGATTCTCCTCCCATGGACAGTTTTCCTTAGATATCTTAGCTTCTCTTCAGGAGCCTCCTGATTTTAATCTTGTTTGCAGCAATTTTCCCCCGCTTCCCACCTTCCTGATTGATTGCACAGAGAGAAATATTCTATGGCTGACGTTTTGAAATTCTCAGTAATCCTATCTTTGAATTTGTACATACTTGGAGAAGATTTATAGGACACGTGCTGTTCACCAAAATAGTCATGGGGACATCTCAGCATGAAAAGAAGAAAAAATATGCTCTATTTCTTGAGGACAGTGGCAAGGTCACAGATAGAGTAATGAGGAAGGGGGTTGACTGTGACATCCCCAGGTCACTAACCAGCTGAAAGCATCTAGAATATTCTTATGTTTGAGAAAGTGTCTTTTCAGTCCATTGGACAAGCTTCTAATCTCCACCTGCCAAGTAAACAAACCTACTTAGCTTCTCTGAGCTTTAATCTCCTCCTCGGTCCAATGAAAGATGTCCTGAGGGGTTAAGTAGGGCACCTTTGTTGACATGTACTGGACGTCCTATGGAAGCCACTATTATAAGAAAAATCATTCATGGTCTTATTTCAAAAGACCTGAGATTGTTCTTTCTCATAAATACTTCAACCGTGAAAAACTTTTTCCTACACTTGTTATCTGGTCTTCTAGTTAATATGCTTAATGATGCCTGGAGGACCAGTTAGCTGTGGCTAAATATTTACTGAGCAGTGTATTCCAGTACCTGGGAAGCATTCAAATGATTTGAAGACAACTCTGTAAGCAACATTTAAAAACAAAACAGATTTTAGAATCAGGCTGGTATGAAATTTCATAGAGGGAGAGGAAATACAGAGATATGAACGTACTGCTCAGAGGCCAGCCTCGCCCCAGAGAGCAAAGAGAAAAACCAGAGCCCTCCAAATCCATTCCTCTTCTTAAACAAGTGTGGCAGAGACAGGGCCATTAGGCACATTCTTCACTTCATGCAGCAGGAGAGACCTCAGCCGATGTTAAAAACATTGGTGGTTTCGTCGCCTGTTTATTCTCTGTCATGATGAGGCATGCAAACAGCTGTGGTAAAATCCGAGAAATTCTGATCTTTTGCTCCTGAAGCTGTATCAGTACTGAAAGCTGGAAAGAGAGAAGACAGAGCCATGGTAACATCCTTCCTAAGAGCTCATTCTTCGTCTTCCTGTCATTCAAGGAAAAATAGCCCATGTGATGAAAATGAAATTAGCTTAACATCTCCAGAAATCTGTCATTATTTGACTAGAAGTGAACCAATGAGAAAAGGTGAAGAAAGACTCCCCTGGTTAAATTGACTGAAACCTTCTGCAGGAATGGGGAATAATAAAACATAATTAAGACTAACAGTCATCTGAAGCTTCTACTATTTGAGTATTTAATGGCACATGAAGACCATAGAAAGGTCAGTCACTCAGAAGTGACTTCCTGGTTTTAATAGATAGGCTCAAAGATGGCAAGCGTCTTTAAATACACATGATCTTCCACTTGGGAAGCAAAACTCATTGGTCAATTTGTTTTAAAATGCAATCAATGCTTTTTATTAGACTGACAGAGATGTCTTCAAGGGCAGGATGAACAAAGCAATGATACTAGCGAGAACTCACACTCTGTGGTTGTATGTGTCGTATTGTGTAAGTGTATGTGTGAATGGTGTATGCAAATGCCAGTGTATGTGTGTATGAGTGTTGCCATGTGTACTCATGGAGGCCAGAGAAAGACCTCAAGAGTCCTGCTCTATCCTTGCCATCTTATTTCTTGAGACAGGTCTCTCACTCAACCTGGAGCTTGCCATTTTTCTTATCGGCTGCACAGCCAGCCAGACCCAGCTAGCCTCTACCTGCTGCCTCTACCATCCACACCCAGTGCTGGGATTACACCTGGCTTCTGTGTGGATGTTAGAGATCCAAACCCAAGTCCTCATGAAAGGAGCCCAGGGAATTTCATACTTTTCTATTTAGTGATCTGGGGGATAAGTGGGAGAACTATTTTGGAAAAAATTCAAAGTATTTTTAACAAAATGTGCAAAAATCATTTATGAGCAGGACCAATAAGCAGTAGAATTTTTTTGTTGAGACAAAACTTGTGCAACAGTTAAACTCCAGACAATCTGAGCTGCTAACAATAGAAGGAAAGTTTAATTGGAATCTATTCTAGGAATAAATATGCTGCCACTTAAAACTACACAAATGCGCATGCACATGTGTGCGCACACACACACACACACACACTCCCATTACATGAAAGGATATGTGGTTGAAAAGAGCAAGTGTAAGATTTGGGGCTGACTTTGGAAATCAATATGACAGTTTCTAAGAAATCTCGGAATCAATCTACCTCAAGACCCAGCTATACCAATTTTAAGCAAATACCCAAAGGATACACAATCATATCATGAGGACACTTGCTCTACTATATTCACAGCAGTATTATTTGCAATAGTCAGAACCTTGAAACAACCAAGACACCCCTCAACCAAAGAATGAATAAGGAAAATGTGGTACATTTATACAGTGGAGCATTAGTCATCGGTGAAAAACAATGATATCGTGAAATTTGCAGGCAAATGGATGGAACTAAAAAAATAATTCTGAGTGACGTAACACAGACCCAGGAAAGACAAACATGGTGTGTGTTCTTTCATAAGTGAATATTAGGAGTAAAGCATAAGATAACCAGTCTACAATTCACAATCCTAGAGAGGCTAAGTAAGAAGGGGGGCTCAAAGAGAGATGCATGAATTTCCCAGGGAAGGGGAAGTAGAAGAGATCTCCTGGGTAAACTGGGGATGGGGGGCTGGGTGATGAAGGGATGGGCAACAGAGGGAGCCAGTTGGGTGCAATGGATGAGGGAGGGGGATTGTAAGCAGAAGAGAGAGGGAGAGTAATAGGATGTCTTGATGGGACATTTCAGGATTAGGGAGAAACCTGTTGCCACGGAAACCCCAAAGAATCCACAAGGATGACCTTAACTAAGATGGAGAGGGTGCCTGAACTAGCCATCTGCTATAATCAAATTGGTGACTTTCCTAATTTCCACAGAGGTACTCTATCCAGTAACTGATGGAAGCAGAGGCAGAGATCCACATACAAGCACTGCTCTGAGCTCTATTTGGGGGAAGAAAGGGAGGAGAGATTGTATGAGCCATGGGGGAATCATCATGGGGAAAATACAGAGACAGCTGACCTGAGCTCATGGGAGCTCATGAACGCTGGATCAACAGTCAAGAAGCCAACATGAGACCAACCTAGGCTTTCTGCATCTGTGTGACAGTCACGTACCTTGGTCTCTTACTAAGGCTTCTAACAGTAAGATCAGGACCTGTCCCTTGAGCTTAGCTGTCTTTAGATAACTTGTTCCCTGCGCTGGATTACCTCGCCCCACCTCAACTTAACAGGAGGAGCTTGGTCCTGCCTTAACTTGATGAGAAGTGCTTTGTGCAAGCCCGTGGAAGATCTGTTCCTTTCTGAATGGAGATGGAGAAGGAGTGAATGGGGAGGGGGTAGATGGGGAAGGGGAGGGGACTAGAGGAGAGGAGGGAGGGGAAACT
>NC_022009.1:106203648-106225381 GCF_000317375.1 Microtus ochrogaster
TGTGCAACAGTTAAACTCCAGACAATCTGAGCTGCTAACAGGAGGAGCTTGGTCCTGCCTTAACTTGATGAGAAGTGCTTTGTGCAAGCCCGTGGAAGACCTGTTCCTTTCTGAATGGAGATGGAGAAGGAGTGGATGGGGAGGGGGTAGATGGGGAAGGGGAGGGGACTAGAGGAGAGGAGGGAGGGGAAACTGGTTGGTATGTAAAATAAATGAAAAATGTTATTTAAATAAATAAAACAAAAGATTTGAAAAAAAGATCTGGGGCTGTAGCTCAGGGGTAGAGCATGTGCCTACATCCATGAGTCCCTGGGCTCAACCCCCAGTCCTACAAAACAAACACACAAAAATGGAGGCACAGTGCTGGGAGATAGCTCAGATGGGAAAGCGCTTGCCTCTCAGCAGAAGGTCCTGAGTTCTATTCCCAGAACTAAAGTGCAAAATGTTGGGCATTTTATTTTAATCCCAGGACTCATCAACTACAAACAGGAAGACCTGGGGTCATTGACCAGCCAGCCTAAGGCTAATTGGTGAGACCTGGGCTAATGACAGACCATATCTCAAAAAGAAAAGAAAGAAAGAAAGAAAGAAAGAAAGAAAGAAAGAAAGAAAGAAAGAAAGCAGATAGCATTTAATTTATAAGGATACCATTCAATGTTATTCTGTGTGTGCATATGGAGACACACATACACATAAGAGAGAAGAAGGGAAGGAGGGAGGGAGAGAGAGAGAGAGAGAGAGAGAGAGAGAGAGAGAGAGAGAGACTGTAGATCATTGCTCTTTTGCTCTTTTGATTAAACACTTTAAGCTGTAGAGGGAAAGACAGGAGGCAGCTGGCAAACAGCCAGCTGAACCCTTCTTTTCGAAACCTCTGGGTAAAAGCAGCTTGGCTTTAGGGAGTTGAAGTATTGACAGTTGGGCCAGGGTCACATCAGAAATGCTACTGTTGTATGGGGTCTGCAGCAGCTGATTGACTGATACCAAGAGCCAAGCATGAGCTAGAGACAGGGTCTTGAATAGACCTGGAGCTTAAAGTCATGGTGTAAATATTGGGAGTTAAGAGAAGTATCCAGATTTCCTCTTAGGGTAGTTTATTCTCTGTCTGTTGGCAGAGGCTGCTTGTTTGTTTCCTGGCTGCCCAGAGCCAAAATAATCACACTGAAACTGTATTAGTTGTATACTGCTTGGCCAATGACTCTAGCATATTCTTAGCTACTTCTTACATTTTAAATTAACCCATTTCTATTATTTTATATTTTACCACAAAACTCGTGGTTTACCAGTAAGGATCTTGGCAGGTGACTGGTGTCTTTCTCCTCTGGTGGCTACATGGCATATCTTGGATTCTGCCTACTCTCTCCTCCTCTCTCTGCTTGGAATTCCTACTTTGCCCTGTTCTGAGCTGCAATAGGCCCAAAGAATGTTTTTTTATTAACCAGTGGTATTCCCAATATACAGAGGGAAATCCCATATCATATGCCCTTTGGAATACGCAATGAGTGTTGAAAACAGTACTGTCAGTTTGCTAAGATAAGATGTTGCTATCTTCTCTCAAGTATCTGGTATATTATAGAGGCATTAAGAACAAAAAGATCACAAAGGTATCATGTTTGCCACAAAGTCCTCAAAATTCTAAGGAGCTTGTCATGTAGACTTTATGCTAAAAAGACAAACTTATTACAGCTTGAATCAATGTCTTTATTTCTGGGTGCTTTGAGTTGGAAGATGAATTACAGAATTACATACACAAGTTTAATGCATTACTAGTATAAACTCAGAATGCTGCTTTGTTAAGTATTCATAAAATAATGTCTGACTATATTCATTTTTCTTCGATAGGTTACATCCTATTGATAAAGACATTATAAGATTATAGTATATTATAATAATTTTTTAAAATTTTTATTCTCTATGTATGGGTGTTTTGTCTACATATATGTCTGTGAACTACATGTATGCAGTGCCCTAAGACCCATTGGATCTTCTGAAACTAGAATTATGGACAGTTATTAACCACCATGTGGGTATTAGGAACTGAACACTGGTTCTCTGCAAGAGCAACAGGTGCTTTCAATTGCTAAGCCATCTTTCCAGCCAATGAGTCAGCATACTCTCATCTCAAAAGAATTTAAATTCTTTTGAAAAGTTAAAGGCTACAAATTTAAATAACTAATGGTAAAGATAACTAATGCCATTGTGGTTCTCCAATACATCGCTGTGATTTAATGACTGAGTGAGTGACACATTCATTCACAGTCAAACATAGTCTGAGTATGAGAAACTTCTTTCATACCTGGCGTTGGGAAGTAAGTTAGTGGTGAATTACATATATATGGTTCCTGCTTTCCCCCGAGTAGTGTTCTAGGGAAATTCACAACCGCAATAAACAAATTCAGTAATTGCAGAAGATGAGCACGGGTATTGTAAACATTCAAATGGAATTTCAGAAATTACTTTCTTTTTAATATCTTTCCCGCAATTCGCTATGATTATGGAGGAGTCGGAACCCAAAGGCTATATCTATGTATAGCTGCGATTTTCACACAACATTAGATTTGCCTAACTTGATATTCTAAAATGAGAAATACCGACGTCTAGGCCATGAACAGCAGTGCAGGTTGTGGGACCCTGGAAATGCCCCGGGTTCTGGTGATGCCCAGGTGGGCTATAATCTCTAATGAAAAGTAAAACAAAACAAAGAAGAATCACACTCCTGGGAGCCAGGCAGCATTTCTTTCTCTCTGCCTGCTTTTGCGTCTGACTGTTCATTGTGTACCATACTCCATCACTGATTGGGTCTGGCTTTGTCCTGCAGGCGCTCTCTGAGAATGCTAAAATCCAACATGGTGATTTTGAAGAGAGGGAAGAGACGGCAGAATGGAAGATGATTAGAGAGAGCCAGAGATGCAGGGGGTGGGGGATGTGAGGGTATCAAATCTCAGTGACAAAAACCACACAGGTTTGCCATGTCCTTGCACAGCTCCAGGGATTGGCCTGATGGGGCAGTGAAGGAATAAACAAAGGACAGACACACAGATACACAGAAAAGCTGAGGTTGGCTTGTTGGGGTTCTTGAATGGAAAAGCCACATCACCCTGTAATTTCAGTGTGTTTATTATATGCAGTTGAATGGGGGTGGGTTGCTATTGCATACAGCTAAACAAGGAGGCTGCGTTATTGCACACAGAAAAACAGGGACTCAGTTATTATATACAATTGAACAAGAAAACAGATTTAACCAGTCTTGGTAGGAGCAGTCTGTATAGTGAGGCAGTCTTTAGGTCAGAAACAGCCAAGGGGAGACAGCTCACATTTTATCCTCACACTGCTAGAGGAAGGTTTTGGCATCCCTCTGAGCCTCACCCAGGTATGGCTTTACTATGGACCTGAGACATCGGGGTCCTTGACATGGCCGTACATAGCCAAACAATACACATTCACTCAGGACTTCCTCTGATCCCTATATAGAGTTGATTATTTCTTCCTTCATCTATATTTTGTGTTGTGTTATATAATTCTGAAGTCTCCCTCTTTCTATATAACTCTTCTAAGTAAAATGTACAGATATCACAACTTCTCTGCACTTCTCAATGCTCATCAACTACTCTCAAAGGTATTTACATATAGGATGAATGCAGAGATGATCAAAACATAAGCTTTCTTGGCGTGTTCTGGTAATATGTGCTATTTACGTCATCAGGCAGAGTGATTCCCCACCACCCAAAACTTCAGGTCTCATCACTCCTTCATATCCCTCAACCCGTTTTTAGTCTATCTCTAAATCCTAAGACTGCACATGCGTGCGTTCATTTTGTGTGTGTGTGTGTGTGTGTGTGTGTGTGTGTGTGACTGTGAGCACAAGAATCGAACCATCTCCCATTGTTTAAATGACATGTCCTAAGCTCAGAGCACAGATCTACCTTGTATGTCAATTACTATAACACCAAGTACATAGCACTTTACACAACCTTTGTCAAATGGATTAAAGATGAAGTGAATGAGGAGGCGAAAGGGGGTTCTTCCCCCTTCAGGGACAGCCCTCAGTGACCAGCCCTCCAACTCTCTCGCCCTCTGGACCACGCTGGATTATTTAGCATCGCAGCCACTGCGCACCACAGAAATAGATGTGCAGTCCAGAGAGTTCTGTCCACACTGCAGAGTGGAGGAAGAAGGTGGGGGCAGAACTGCTTGCCTCCATTTCTGCTGCACATCCTTCATTTCAAGAAAGTGTCTCTAACCAGACCTCCAGCCTCACAAAATGGTTCTCACTGCAGCTACGACACCTCCTACCTCAGGGTTATTGCTGCCCAGTGTCTTCAAACCACTGATCAGTTCTGCTCAGTGTCTTGGGCTATGCAGCTCTAAGACTTACTCTCCTCGCACAGCTATTTCAATGTAGTGTTGAGGACAAGGTGACAGATATGTTTCAGAGTCAGAAGCCAGCCCTAATACAGGAGCAACAACCCTTGGGAAGATTGCTTTCAATCATGATTTGATAAAGATCATAGAAGAATTTTCTCCACTCAAATTAAGAATAATGAAGGAGCTCCCATCAAAAGGGAACAAGGCTTGCAAGTGTTTGTGTTTATTCTTGAGCTGGTTTGTGCCTTTCCTCCCAATCTTCCTCTCTTAGAGACTGGCAAAGGCACTCAGACAACCCAGGATGATAACCCAAGGCACGTGGGTTTCTCCTGGCGTCCCAGTATCTCTTTCTTCCGTGTCTCCAACTGGTCTGATTTGAAGTATTCTTTTCCGTGTAGTAGGACCAGTGTACAAAAGTACAGAACTCTCTGTCTTCCCTTAGAGGGCAGTGTCTTTGTGGAGCTCATTTATATCTTTCAAATGTATACTTCCTCTCTATTGTGTGAATAGATTAATAGTAAAGCAATTGATATGTCCTCTGCCTTTTACTTGTGAAGGTCTTTTCGAATGTTCCTTTCTCTATTTCTTTGTTCGGTGTGAGATTTTTGTGCTGAAGTGATGGGGAGAATTCTGTTGGTCTGTTTGGCTTTTCATCTAGAAGAGAACAATTTACAGATTGAATTTACTTAGAAAAAAAACTTATCTGTATAGCTGTTATTGACTGTGAAAGTGTGCTTTCTGTGATATACAATTGTTCTATTGGGAACTCGCCAAGGCCATCTGGCCTGGGTCTGAAAAGGCCTGGGATGAGGCCGAACTCGCTGAACATAGCGGACAATGGGGTCTACTGAGAACTCAAGAACAATGGCAATGGGTCTCTGATCCTACTGCACGTAATGGCTTTGTGGGAGCCTAGGCAGCTTGGATGCTCACCTTACTAGAAATGGATGGAGGTGGGGGTTCCTTGGACTTCCCACAGGGCAGGGAACCCTGATTGCTCTTCGGGCTGATGAGGGAGGGGGACTTGATTGGGGGAGGGGGAGGGAAATGGGAGGCGGTGGTGGGGAGGAGGCGGAGATCTTTATTAAATAAATAAATTAAAAAAAATTAAAAAATTAAATTAAAAAAAATATTCTCTGCTGCAGGGAGGAGCTGTGGACATTGTCATTTAACTATTTCTTGTCCAGGACCTGTGGGTTTTGTATCCTCATTAACGCTGACTTGCCCTTGGCTTTATTCTTAATGGTATTAAGGAAGATTTTAAGGTTTTGAGCTAAGTGCACTTCACTTGAGGTCTTTGCTTACTTGAAATCCTTAACTCATTCATAATATACTGAGTATATACTATGTCCTAGGCACTACAACCTGAGACACAAAGACCAAAAAGAAACACATTACAGGGATGGAGATGTGGATACGAATAAGTGCTTGCTGCTTTTATGGAGGATCTGGCTTTGCTTCCCACCACCCAAACGGTGGCTTTACAAGCTTCTATAACTCCAGACCTAAAGGATCTGATGTCCTCTTCTGACCTCCCCAGGCACCAGGCCTACATATATGAAAGCAGACGAAGAATCCATATACAGAAGATACAAATAACAAAATAAATTATAAGCTAATAGAAGACAAGAAAAGAAAACAGCAGACTGGAGAAGAGGATACGTGTTACAAATGAAAGAATTTGGGGCTCCAGACTACCACTTCTCTAGAGTATTGGTGTGGCTTTTTGTCTTGATATGTTTGATGTTTAGAGATCTTTAAAAATCTTTAGAGATTTTTCTAAACGTAAAGCTTGGCAGTTTTGAGTGCATTTACATCAGAGTGTACCGAGGAGAGAGATGAAGAGTAGATGTTTGGTGCCTTTTATGCATCCTTGGGATTTCCAGGTATTGAATGTGTTTACTTGGAGTGATACTGTCTGCCTAACTATCCAATGCTTATCTTGCCTGCTATTTTACCTTATGAAAAATGTTTTTCGGTAGAGCCAATGTGATTTATTTACTAATTGGTCAACAAATTTTACACCCTTCCCCCATATCTTTAGACTTGCAATCCCTCACCTCTGAAAAGCCCTCCACTCTTTCCTCCATGCCCACAGCTCTGGCCCACTTGCAGCTCAGGGACCAAGGAAAGTGCCACCTGCAATCCCCTTTTCTCAATGCCAAGACCTTCTGCTTCAAGGGACTTCTTTTATAGCCAATAACTTTGTCACTCATTAGGCACCTGCCATTTCCTGCCACAGAATGTTATTGTGCATTTAAAAGTATTTATTTTTTATATGTATGAATATTTTGTCTACATGTATAGATGTAATGTACACCATGTGTGTACAGTGACCATGGAAGTCAGAAGAGAGCACTAGATCTCTTCCATGTAGGTGCTGGGAACCAATCCCAGGTCCTCTGGAGGAACTTTCAGTGCTCTTAACCACTGGGCCATCTCTCCAACCCTCTGGTCTGCTTTGTATGTAGAAATCTTACTTAATAGACTCAGTTACAAATCCCTCAAAGGAAGGGACCATGCTTTACTAATAAATAATTTACCCTATCCGTGCATTTAAAATTTGTTTTCAGCACTTAGCATAAGAGGAACATTAAATTCAACAAGCAGAAACAGACTTGCCCAAGAGAGTCTCACCAACACATGTTTTCTTCCATTACCTCATTTTCTCCCTGAAACAAAATCTGAGCAGTAACTTGGGGAAACATTATTACCCTCGACTTAAGATAAGAATATTAAAATGAGAAAACCTGGTTTGTTGGAGGCAGCACATGAAGTGGTTTGGTTTTCCAGTTGAGAGGCAGCAGCATGTTGTACTCCTACAGAGATGAAACATGACGTCCCAACTCTGACTGCTGTCTTCCGACTGGTTTGGGCAGGGTATTTGATATCTCAAAGTATCAGTCACTTTGTCCATATAATCTGAAGATAACACCTGCTTCTTAAGGTTGTTAGAAAGAATTAATGAAATATGACAAGCAGTATCAAGTGCTAGCAAGATCTCATTAAATCATAACTACCACTTTTATACCACTATTTCACATGTCTGTGACTGTTTCACATCCCAAATACTTAACACAAGTATCTAGCAAGCTTCTGTTTTACATAGCTTGAACACTGACAGCTACAATAATGACTGGCCTGGCAAGACATGCCCACTGGTGCCACAGTGGCACAAACATCATGGGAGTTACTAACCACTTTCTGATTGGACTTAAGGCCCAATTCACAAGATGAAACCCATATCGTGCACTATCAGGTGCCCAAGAACCTGGGGCTAGACATAGGGTCAAGGCCCTAGGAAACAAGCTACTACTATCTTTTTACTAAGTAAACATAGCATTAACTGACTCTTAGTGACTTGCTATACTCATAGACTGATGTATCTCTCAATCATCATCAGAGAAACTTCTCTTTGCAGACCTACAACTGAGCAAGAACAAGAAGAATAAGTCCACAAATTGGACTTGATGGGTTTATAAAATAAAGCATAAAAGAGGGAATAAAGCAGGGTACATGGAGAGGAAGAGGAGGAGGATCTGGGAACAGCTTGGGGGAATAGGTGAATATGATCATCATACAAAATTCTCAAAGAGCTGATGAGGAAAGTATCTAGTACCCAGTAGTTACTCATTAGTAGGTGCTACTTTTGATATCTGCATACTTATCTACAAGCACATTAGTGAATGCACACTTATCTATAAGCAAGGCTGGTACTCAGGCTCCAGATGTCAAAATAGGTGCCAATGTTTTAGTCTCTGTTCTGATGAGGCTATCATCTGTAGTGATGGTTAATGCCAGGTTGGTTGTGATACCTTTTGTTTCATACCTCTGGTTATTAAGAGTTGAGACCAGTGTTTTGTGCTTCTGAATATCTCTTATCTCCCTTCAATTTCCACCGCTTTCACAGAAAAGCCTCTCACTCAATGGACCCTCAGGTCGACATTGCTTCTGAGCATGCTTACAACATTTGCCATCTGACCCATTTAGAGACAGGGTGGTTGAGAACTCCCCTTAAATGCTGTACCAGGAAGGCAGGTACCAGAGAAAAGCCTTGAAATTGAGTTTAAGCAAATACTAACCATGCAATTGATTTCTTTATCACTCTGACTTGGGAATCTCCATTTGATTATATTTCTGACAGGTCGGAATTTTGAACATGCCATTTAACTTAATTTAATTTATGATCCTTGCTCAATAATCGTGACTTGGGGCTAATAGATGCTTCGAGGAGCGGCACAGAAACAGCAAGTGAGCCATTTAGATTTCTCCCATTGAGTTGCTCTTCAGGGCTGAGGAATTTTTCGCTGTATCCTGGGCATTCACATAACCAGACAGGTTTTGTGAAGAGGCAGCCACAAGAGGAATCTCATTTAACATCCAGAGGCTAAGAAAACATAAAACCACCAAGCCAGAAGGGTCTGTGACTGACATTCACATGGTTCTCTGCATAAGGTCACATGCAACAAAGGCACACGTGTAACACACACAGAGTTGCTTTATACTGCCCCTGAGTCAGGTGCCAGGGAGCCATAAATGCCACTCACCCTCACTGCAGACAAAGAGGGTATTGTCAAAATGCAAGCTGGAAGCCCATACCGCTTGAGGGAGCAGTAACCGTGATTAAGGGGCATAAAATGCAAGTGTGCACTTGTAATGAAATTGCCCTTACTTACTGCCTGGTTAGTGTCTGTGGTTGCCACAGTATGCCTCTGTGATCAGCCTCAGTATAATGAGAAATAGCAGCAAACCTTAGCCGCTCAGATGGTTTCTATTAGGAGGAGATGGAAGTGTTTTCAAAGCTGGGCTGGTAATGGGAAGGAAGCCGTGGTGCAGAGAATAGCAATTGATTCTTATGCATGGATAAAGGAGGGGTTCTCTGGGTGAAAGATTTATCTTTGAAGGGCTCCCCGCATACAAGTCTTTGTGATTTAATGTCTCTGCTCAAATGTCGCTAAGGCCCCATGCTTCTGACTACCGCAGCTTCCTCAAAGATTGTATCATTCTCGCTGAGAAGCAATACCGCCTTGCTGCAGGTGAGTATCAAGAGAGAGACACTCCTGGAATAGAATTAGAACGTACACGCCACTGCCACCATCACTACCATTACACCACACCATGCCACACAATGAACCAGGAATACCATATCTGGGCACTCATCCTAATGAACTGTTTATGGGTATGTGCGAAGATTCCATTGTGAGGCTGTTCGTTATAATGTTTTCTATTTAAAAAATAAATAAATAAAAGCACAGACCGCCCAGCAAACAATAGGAAAGCAGTTACGTAAATCATGATACTCCTGTGCAATGGAAGCTACTGCAGCAGAAGAATTGCTTGTCGAGAATGTACAATGAGTAGAGAAATACTCCTGATATACTAAAATATAAGCATATGGACAACAGACAATCAAGGTAGAAGAAAATAATTTTTCATAAATTGTGAATAGTGACGGTTTGGGTGATGGGTTTAATGCTTGCTCTATTCATTTTGCTTAACAGTATAATACAATATAATAGTTTTAGTAAGAAGCCTTCATTTCTTCCCAATGGAAAAAAAAAAAGCAATTGCTGCCAGAATACATACATGTGCGAACCAGTAAGTCTATGAAATTACAAACACTATTCTGCATATGGACTATGATTCTTTCTTGATACAGGTCATAGGTTTATACTCATTTTACTTCAGGTGATTGCTTTTCTTAGGCTATCTTCAGGGAGAAAAAAGAAGGGTGAGGCCACGCAGGACGCTGTTCATTGGCAGGGTCGTCTGATAGCATACACTTATGACCACACCGTAATTGATGGCCTCTCACTTTCCCCTCCAGCCCCCTATTGTCCCATCCTTCACGGTACTTCTACTCCTTGCTCCATCCTTCTACCCTGTCCTTACAAACCTGGCCCATTTATCAAGGCCCGGGTCAAACTGGACTTCCTCAAGGCTGCTCTAAATCTCTTTGCTCAGAAATGGATTCTGATTTTTCATCTCTCTAGACCCGCAACATTTTGTGTGAATATGACTCCAATTTTTCAATAAAGTGTAAGCTTTAGGGAGCAGAGACCTTCTTGTCTTTTGTGTCTTCTAGAGAAGGGAAACATTGACAAAGTATGCATTAGCATATGTACTGAATATGCAAATAAATGAACCAACCTAGTTTCCCCGAAAGTGAAGGGACAGGCAGCTGAACTTGTGTTGAGGATCTGACCAATCATTGTGCGGATCTCAATCTGTAACCACAAAGAAACAAAGATCTCTGGCAATTTCATAATTTATAAAAACAGCAGTTTCCAAGTTCAATTTGTTTTCACTTCTCACAACTAATTCTAATACTGGACATAACTCAGGGGGTATTTGTATGAGACAGACCCTGCAGGGAAGGCATTCTGAAGCATTGTAGACCCACAGTTTGTAATCTTTCTCCGAGGAGCTCCTATAGCAAAGGCCAGGAAAACGGTCACTGGAGATGACATCCTACTGAGCCATCTCCACTTCCTGCTCCACAGGGCCCAGCTCAGGAACCCTATCCAAACTGACATCTCGAGCTGGGAGCACTTTACAAACCACAGAGGACAAGGCAAATGTTAATCATAATTATATTCTCATTCGGAGACTGCGCCTCCGAAATGCTTGTAATGCTGTCCCTCCGATTTTAGAAGACAAGCTGGGTACGCCTGGGTTGGCACTGCGTGCGTTGATTTTCCTTCACATTCAAGGATTCACTCCGGGGATGTGCCCTCTGTGATCCAAGAGCTTGTTTCGTGAATGTCAATGATTTCAACATTTTTCTAAGGGGGAGATTCACCACACACAAATAAGAACAGCCAGCATACTGTGATACTGGAGGCCAGACCCCAGTGACTGCCACTAGGACCTTCTCCCTGACTTCTCCTTCAGTGGTGAACCCACACCTTCTGCAAAGTCCTCATTTGCTCCCAGAATGAGGGAGACCCTGAAGAAAGCCTGCGGTTGACAAGGACTTTTGTAGCTGTGTTGACATTTGTTCACACCGTGGTCATAGAAAATATTCTAATGTGGCTACATTCGTCGACTATTCCCAAGTAGTTGCTTCTAAACTTAGCTCTAATCCCTTTGGGACTGAGTTCTGTTTGTGGTTAATAAGGTGACTTCCTGATTTGAAAACGGAAAAAAAAAAAAAGTAAGCAAATACGCTAAGATTTACAGAAAAGCGCTTTCCATGTTGTCAGCCCTCTTAGGAATTCTCAGCGAGTCATTAAGGTGCCTGCTTCTGAGAAGAAGGCCGCGTGGGGCACGGCAGAGAGCACAGGGTTTGCAAACCCCTCTAAAGTATATACCAGGTCATGAGAACAAAAGGGAGCTCCAAAGTGTGTGGAACTAAACGAAATGTAGAAGTGAGTGTTTTTAAAAAACAAACACAGTGTGAAGTGATTTCAATCGGTTCTGTTCAGCTTGTCTAACTCACGATCTTATGAATGCAGACATGACGGCAACAGGACACCCATGATTCCATCTTTCTTTTCCTCCTTAAATCCCCTGTTCCACAGACTAACAATCATTGTTGCAGGGTTTTGGTTTGGTTTGTCTTTTGTGTGTGTGTGTGTGTGTGTGGTCTATGAAGTTCTCCAAGCATTGGGTCATCACTTACTTTAAAAGGTCCTACAGGAAGTGGAATCAGAGAGTGACCAAACCCATGGGTCTTTAGTGAGGCAGCCCACCCTGTAGCTCCTACTGCCTTTACTGGTAATCACTGAGGTTTATGGCACCAACTGAATAGCTAAGTTTTGAGTGTGGCTCTATCAGTTTGATTCTCGTGCTGTTGATAAACTAATAACGAACCCCATGAATCCCAGAAGGAATGACTACACTTATTTTTCTCAAACCAGAACTTTTTTAATATAATATGTTTTTTATATTTTATATCAGTAAAATACTTATTAAATAGATGTAAAGTCTGTACATCTCAATAATTCATTGATTTTGATATGTGATGCTTTTTACTTGGAAGCTTAAAATAAGTTTTATAAAAGTCAAGCTTAGAAAGGGCTTGCAGTTCATTATTTCCTCGGGAAACAGGCATAAACTAGATCTGCCCAGGAAATCTCACTTTGTCTTCATTATTTCTCTTATTTCTTCTTTCTCATGGAAGAGAGCATCCCGAAAGTCTTTGAAATGACCTAGAGAGATCAGATCAGTAGAGAGCCAGGTATTGTGGTGCACACAACTTTATGGATTAGTTGATTCTACAGGGTTTGTATGAATTTCATTGTCTTTGACCCACTGTGTGCCATTTGTTGAGTTACAGGTAACTTGTAGTGATAAAGAGAATTCTTGACCACAGACATACCAGAAACAGGAAAATAAAACGATCTTGTGATCAATAATTGATTTCCCATTTCCAATATGATAATGTTGCAATTTATTTGTTTATTTAAACCAATGGTTCTCAACCTTTCTAATTCTGTGATCCTTTAATATAGCTCCTCATGTTGTGGTGACCCCAACCATAAAATTATTTCATTGTTGCTTTATAACTGTAATTTTGCTGTCTTAACAAAGACATTATCTTAACCATAATGTAAATACCTGATATGCAGAATATCTACTATCATGACCCCAAAGGGGTTGAGACCCTCAGACTGAGAACCACTGATTTAAGCAGTATTTAACACACACACACACACACACACACACACACACACACACTCACACTACTTTGACTTTACCCTTCAATAGGTTTTAATTTCATACTCTTTCTGTTACTGATGAATTAATTAAAGTCTTTCACGTGCGTATAAGTCAGCTTTCTGCCCCAATGACAAAACACCCAAGGCAACCAGCTTAAAAGAAAAGGTTTATTTTTGCTCGTGGTTTCAAAAATTTCAGTTTAGGGTTGCTTGGCCTCCAGCCTCCAGTGGCAGAGGGAACATGTGTGCTAGAGTACAAAGGCTCATCTCAGAGGCCAGGGATTGCTGTTACACCACTCTACACAGACGGAACTCTAAAACAGCCAGAGGTAGAAGCAAAGAGACCTCACCAGGGTACCATGAAATGATAGCAACAGCTGATAAAGCCCTGGACGATCTGAGCATGCTCTGTACACCAAAGAAGCTTTCAGGGAGGAGAGGACAGAATGCCCCAGTGGGATGAAAGCAAAGAGCCAAGGGAAGTTCCTCCCATTTGGCATGGTCTATAAAGCACTGCTAATTTCTAGAGACTGAAAGACTGGTTGGAATTGAACTGAAATACTCAGTTCTGGAGTGCTGCTGCTTCAAAACTCATGACAACTGACCAAGGTCACACCCCCTTTTCTATCCAGTGGCTGGTTAATATGGGAATGAAGACTGACCCAATTGGCTCAAAGTTCTTCCCTAGCTTAAAAAAAAAAGAACTGAATGTTTCTCTTAGTTGTGACTGCTAGTAGCCTTAAAGACATCGACTAGTCTGACTTCTGTCAGTTACCTGGAACTTCCTTTCCTACTACAACCTATGCTGTAATAGTTTTTGTTTTGTTTTGGTTTTGGTTTTTGGGTTTTTTGTTTGTTTGTTTTTCAAGACAGGGTTTCTCTGTAGCTTTGGAGCCTGTTCTGGAACTAGTTCTTGTAGACCAGGCTGGTTTCAAACTCACAGAGATTTGCCTGCTTCTGCCTCCCAAGTGCTGGGATTAAAGGTGTGTGCCACCATCACCTGGCACTGTTTCTGCATCTCTGTCCTGGTCAGTATTCATTGAACTCGTTTTTCCCTTGTTGGCAAAAGCACACACATTGTGAAATTCAACCACACTCTAAAACCTGTTGAGTTTCCATAAAATCTTCCTATTTTCCCTCAAAGGACATACACCCTATCTGATTCTGATGTAGAATTATGTACTGTACAAGCAGTTATCTAAGTCTGTTAAACATAAGGGCAAATGTATTGGTTCTTCAGAATTTTCTTACCCTTTAGGAATGTGCAATATTCCCTTGCCCTTTCAATAGGATTAACAGTGTATAAAATTTAAGGAAAAAATACCTAATAAAATTTGTTAAATGTAAAACAGGCAGGGCATGTAATAATTTTAAGTTTGGCTAAATTGGTACTTTCCTTATTATTGTCTATAAGACCATTTGAAGGTATTGATAGGCACAAATTAGAATCCAAATGGAAAAGCATCTTTTAAGGGAAGAAATTTCTAAAATGTTTTGGCAGCATTCCTTCACTTCCAACAATACAACATTTTTTTCAAACTTCCTTATCCAATGAATCTGGTTAAATATGGACTTCTATGCTGTCTTATAGAACTAACAGACATTCTGACTAGTAGAGTGGAAAGTGTCCTTCTTTGCTACAATCTGTGTGTGTTGCTCTGCCCAAAGCAACTGCTTTCTCGTTGTCCATGAGTTCCAAAAACATTGTATATTAGGAAGCAAGCCCCCATAGTTCAACCCACACACACAAGTTCTGCTGGGGGCAGGGATTATATTTATGGATATTTTATTTCAGTGTCTATCCCATTAGGCAGTATTACATTATTGTACAAAAAAAAAAAAAAAAAAACTCCAAAGAACCCAAGAAGAAGAAAAGTGCCTTTTGGCTGACATATTTGAATCCTTCGATCCATGGCCTCATGGGTTCCTGCTTTTGGGTGTGTGACAGAGCATAACATACCATAACACATGGCGCTCCTGTGGAGAAATTCAACCATGACTTGGTGTCGGGGAAACATAACTGAGAGAAAGAGCGCAGTGTCCCACCATCTCTTTGGAGAGCCTCCCTGCCTCTAGTCCCCTCCTCCATCAGGGACAGAAACCTCCCACCAGGCTACACGTTCAGAAGTTTCCAGTGCTTTTCAGGATCACAGGTCTGAGGATAAAGTCTTTAATACATGGGGACATTTAAGGGCTGGATTTTAGCAAGCATTCAGAGAGTACTATCCACGTGAGCCATGATCGTGTAACTACACACCATATACTTAGTATTTTTTGTTTGTTTTGAGATGGAGATTCTCTATATCTGGAACTCACTACGTAGACCTACTATGTAGTTACTAGCCTGTAACTCTGAGACCCACATGCTTCTACCTCCTGAGTGCCAAGATTATGGGTATGTGCCACCATGCCAGGCAAGACTTAATAATTTTTCTTTGGAGTACCACATCTCTTCTCCAATTTTGCAATTCAGTTCTTCCTTCTGGCCATGAACAGGTCATTCTAAATATGGATTCTAGATGTGGAGGACAGCTCAGAACAGAAATCAGTTGCTCATTCTGGGCAGACAAATCCTTTGTTCCTAACAGGTGTGTATCTATGAATAACCTTCAGCTGGAAAAAAGAAACGAAAAGAAAAGAAAACATTTTTGGGGAGGTACTCAATCAAGTATGTAAATCATTCAACAAGGGAGCCAGTGACCACATGAGACCACATTCACGCAAGCTGCTGCCGCCTGTCCCTTGGTGGTCTCCTTAGAAACCAGCTTCTCTGAGCAGTGAGTCACATCCCTGCTCAGAGCAGCAGGTGGTGAGTCATGTTGGTCTTTCTGAGTGAGCAGATGCCCGGTTGCTTCATTGAGTCACCCCTACCTCCTCCTATTTCTGTCTGCACTCTGACATGAGCAGCAAGTCCATTCCAATGGCTGCTTGGTGCTCATCCTTTCAACCCTGACTGCCAGCAGCAAGAAAGACTCTGCAGATGAAGAAAGTTCCGCTGCCCTCTGCAGAGGATGCTCCCGGGAGAAGCCAGCATCCATAACATCTTCGTGGGCTTTCACACTCACTGCCAAGATAGATTTGGGGCTACAAAGAATTTCCTGACAAGTCCACACACGTCTCTGTCCTACAGCAAATAGATGTGCAGTGACTCTCGATGCATTTTAAAGACGTGATCACATGTGTGGCCGAATGTCCTTGCTTTGAAAGAAAAGAGAACACTTTTCTTAAACCAGAATTGGAGAGTGAGCTTGCTGACTAGTAGGAGAATGGGGCAAATGCAACACTGAATACCACGGAGGATCAATAAAGATTGACTGGCGGGGAACAGAGGAAAGCAAGGGTTTGGAAACCTTAACCAACACTTTCTAGTAAGAAGCAATCTTCCACCAGGAAAATCTAGTTTCACCCCTGATGGTACTGGAAGAAACAACACAGAATGGGAATGAAGCTCCAGGGATATGACAGCTGCTAATGGAAAACCTGCTTCCATTGCTCTGGGATGGGGGTATGGGGAGGGGAGATAGACAAATGTCAGAACCACCTCCTGGGACCTGGCTTGCCTCTTTGGGGCTGTGGCCAGACTGCTAAGTGAATGCAAATACACTGACCTAGCAGGTGGAAATCCTGAGCTAAAAGCGGCATAGTAGGACTCTGAAGATTGCTCACCAGCTAAAGAATTGGCAGAGCATACAACCCGGTTACCTCGTCTCCCAATGTGTCCAGTGGGTTGGTTTAGAGCTTGTGAAAGAGATCTAGAAAGTAAAATCAGGATCATATGATGCTGTGCTGAGCCAGAGGTTCAACTCTTTTCTAGGTTGCCTGAGTCAGTTTTTATCCTCACCCCCACCCCATTTGCTTATGGCTAAAACAAGTATTCAAACCTAAATCTTTTTTTTAAAAGATTTATTTATTATGTATACAACATTCTGCCTCCATGTATGCTGACACACCAGAAGAGGGCGCCAGATCTCATTATAGATGGTTGTGACCCACCATGTGGTTGCTGGGAATTGAACTCACGACCTGTGGAAGAACAGCCGGTCGCTTAACCTCTGAGCCATCTCTCCAGCCCAAACCTGAATCTTAGTACACGCCCTGTCTAGTCCTTCTGTCTGCAATTCTGGATCACACCAGTGTTCTCTCTATTGAACTTATTTCCTTTTTTTTTTAATTGGTAGACATTCTAGCTGGTACAATAGCAAGTCAAAGTTGAGCCTCTCATGACTGTGCATGACTCATGAGCCTAATCTTATAAGGGAAGGAGCAGGTTTCTTAAGCTACAGGATCTTACTTCCAGGTGATAATAATAGACACCATTCATTATGGTCTGCTGTGAGCCAACATTTCACATTCATTACCTTATTTCATATTTTAATCTTTATGAGAGCCTTGTGTATGTGAGGGAAAGGGGGGGGATTCATGTTGTTTTTCTTGGATTAAAAACTCAACAGTCATCGCTCCTGGCTCTTCTAAAATGTGTGTGCAGGTAAACATCTCTGGTGCCATATTTTAAGATTAAATTTTAAAATAGATGCAAATTAAAATGTGAAGGCTGTGGATGTAATTTGCAGCACAGCACAGCCAGCGTGTTCTTCAGAGTAGAGCTGTAGCAGCTAAGATTTAGGAAACTTTGCTAAAATGGAAGAATCCCAGTTGGAGCTGAGACTTTCGTAGTCTAAATTTAAGTGTTTTTCTTTATGGCACACTGCTTCAATGTTCTAGTTTTGGAAACAACATAAACTCTTGAGAAAGCTCAATAAAAATCCAAGATCCAATGTTATATCTAGTTAATTCCGAACGTCCTACAAGACAGCAGAAAATGAGGTCCCAGTTGGGCATGTCAGATGGTGTTGCCCCCATTAACAGGGATCCTGGAGATTGGAAGAAATAGAACATTTAGTGCCTAGGATGCAGTTGTGGAGGTTTGTAGTTTTCAGTTTCTCCCCTCTTAAACAAGCAAACAGAACTACAGCATTTGTTATCCTTTATGGAGAGCAAAGTGTCTGCATATGCAACGAGATGCCTGGGACAGCAAGTAAAACAATACATGGAAGCAATACGGGGTACAATGGTGTGAATGCATTAACAGAGGTTGACTCTAGATGCATTGCTAGAACCTCGCCAAGGAAAAGCAATGATTGTAGCGATCTGTGAAGGAGGTAGGAAAGGAAGTCTACCTCTGCAGGCAGTGATGAGAAACCTCATGACTTTTTTCATAGACAAAGTAGTTTCAGAATGGTAACCAGGAATAAGGATTGGCCTTGGAGGTATTCAACCATTTTGTGATCACCAATAGACATTATCATCTACAGATGGGTAGCTACAGTCATAGCTGTCCTGGGACATGTGTGGGCTGCAGGTTGGACACATCTGCCAAAGCTTAAATGCAACATGGTGATTTGAAGGTAAGCTGTGGGAGAAATAAGACAAAATTCAGATTCCAAAAGACTGATTGTGTTTATCAAGCTTGGATCATAATTTGGAGGTGGGGCAGGAAGCAAGGACACAGGATGTATCTTCAGCCGCCTGGTTCTCCCTCCTCCCTGTCCTCTCTTCTCCTTCTGTGCCAGGTGAGTGGTTTGTCTCATCTCATCACCGCATTTTGGCTCCAGTCTGAGAACATAATCCTCATTTCAGCTTTAATAACATTGAACTTCTTTCTCTACTCATAACTAGGCGTTCTCCCCAGTTGTGATTGCTATGGTTTTTCTGCTTACCTCATTGCTTCCCCTGAAAGGTTAAGTGAGCCAGCCTGTGGTGAATGCTTTGGTTATAGACAATCACACACATCTTTTATCTTTCTTGGAATGTAGCCATTGGAGAAGCTTGACTCAGCACCAGCCTGTGGTGGAAAGATTTCTTTTATGACATTATCCAACATTTTACAAGCATCATCAGAGAATTCATAGGCTGAATTTTATTAAATTAATTATTGGATTAGCATACATTTAGACAACAGCAATGGGCCTGGTATTTGGGGGGGGGGTGTGTGTGTCGATAATCCATTCTTTTCACATGACATTATGTGCCCCAAACCTACAAACAGCTTAGGAATAGTAAACTATTGCTTAATTCATTCTCTGAATTTAATTTCTTAGCTGGCTTTATTTGGCTGTAAAAGATCAGAATCTCTCCAAAATTTCTTTGACAGACATTTATGTAATGGATACAAATGGTTTCAAACTGTGGGATCTGGCAGGACCTGGCTTCAGAATACCTTGTGGATTCTACATGTCTCCCTTTTTCTACTTAAGCTTTTTTTTCTTCCTGTCTATTGGCCAGCACCAACGAAAAAACTAGTCCCAACCATCCTGAAACTGAGAGTGTTCTGTGTGCCAAGTCTGAAGTATCTGACACACGCTAACTTAGTCCTAACTTCAGCTTCTGTCATTGAACTCGGACTTGTACATGAATTAGGATTCCCTCCATCCAGACTTGCTCATAAATATGGCATGGTCTCTTCCTCAGTGACACAAGAAATAGGTTCATGTTTCTGCTTCCCAGTTAAGATTACAGAACACAAGGGTGTGATTTTGCCGGCTTATTTTTGAGCCCTGCTACACAGTCAATGTGTGAATTGGCTTCCGTTCCTTCAGCTAGGAAGCTCTGAAACACTCATCTGTGAGTGTTGCTTAGCTCAGAACCTTAGCGTGAGACTGCTCTGCCTGTGAGTGGGATGGGCTTCTCTAGGAGAAGCTGTAAGAGTGACATGTACTATTGAAAGCAATCACACAAGGGGCAGCAACAGGATATCATATGTTTAGTAAAGGAACCTGTGATTTGGGATTCCAGTCATTCATGTGTGAGTGATGTGCACTGGGGCTTAGCCACTTCTGGACTGAAAGATTCATGACTGTAATGACATAACAGTCTCAGAGTTTATGTAAGGACACGCTTATTCATGTATTGCAATAGCATACCTATATGGTGTTATTTGAGGATCCTCGAAAGGGAAACTCATCTCAAAATTCATCTCTATAGCTCTGGATCTTTCATCTGCCTTTAACACAGTGTCTTGGGCCAGAGTAGATGATTATCGTGTTGGCATTTTCATGACTGTATTTTTCCTGGCTTAGAAAATTATTTCTAGTTTCTCGTGACTCCTCTCACACATCTGCTCCTTCACATCAGGTCAAACACCGTAGGCTTCTCTTTCCTAATTTTTACCATCATTCATGTTCCCAAAGAGATTGATCCCATAAATCTGAGTCTATTTGTGGTGGACACTGATCTGTATTCTTCACCAGAACCCTTTTACTCCATTGTTTAGGCTTTCTGCTTATTTTTAGTTCTTGGTTTCTAAATTTTTAGTCAGCCTAGATGACAACTGACTAAGATTCTTGTTATGATTGTACATGAAGGCCTAACATAGTGTCTGATACAGGATCAGTATCAATAAATATCTATTTAAATGTATCTATTTAAATGAAATTACAATAAAACCACTGGGGCTTTTAAGATTTTATATATATATGAATCTGATAGATAGAGGTTCCGAAAGAGAAAATGATTTAACTCCTTAAATAAATCTATGCAAACACAAAGAGTAGAAGGAAATGAATAAACAGCTCAAAATCTGAAAGTGGAAATAGAATCAATAAAGAAAACCCAAACTGGGGAAAATCTAGATATTAAAGACTTAACAACTCAAACAGGAGCCTTAGAGGCAACAGAGTACAAGAGATTGGAGAATCTCAGGCATTGAGGACATGACAAAAGAAATGGATACCTCAGTCAAAGAAATATATTAAATGAAAAAAAAATTCAGGCACAAAACATCCAGGAAATCTATGAAGAGAACAAATCTAAAAATAATAGGAGTAAAAGAAGGAGAAGAAACCCGGGTCAAAGGCAAAGGGAATATCTTCAAAAAAATTATGGAAAACCATTTCCTTAACCTAAAGAAGAAGCCTGCTAAGGTATAAGAAGCATACACAACACCAACTAGATTGGATTGTCCCTTGGCACAAAATTACCAAAACACTAAAAGTACAGAACAAAGAACGAATATTAAAAGCTTAAATGGAATCAAACAGAGTAACATATAAAAGCAGAGCTGTTAGAATAATACTTGACTTCTCAATAGAGGCTTTTAAAGCCAGAAGGGCCTGCACAATAATTCTACAGACTCTAGGGGACTACAGATGCCAGCCTGACTCCCGTACCTAGTAAAATTTTCAATCACAATAGATGGAGAAAATAAGACCTTCCATGTTGAAACTAAAGTTAAGCAATTTTAGTCTACAGACTTAGCCCTGTAGAAGGCTCTGTGAGGAATACTCCAATCTAAAGAAGTTAACTGCATTCAAGAAAACACAAAGAATAAATGACTCCAGACCAGCAATTCGAAAGAGGGGACACACATGCATGCGCATGCGCATGTACACACACACACACTCCAAAATCACCATTACAACAAAAACAAAATAGAAGAAATCAACTAATACTTCTCTTTAATATACCTCAGTATCTATGGTCTCAATTTTCCCAATAAAGAGACACAGACTAGCAGAATGGATGGAAAAAAAATTCATCCTTCTGCTCCATCCAAGAAACACACTTTAACATCGAGGACAGACATCATTTCTGGGTAAAGGGATGGAATAAGATGTCTTAAGAAAATGTACCTAAGCCAGGCGGTGGTGGCGCACGCCTTTAATCCCAGCACTCGGGAGGCAGAGACAGGTGGATCTCTGTGAGTTCGAGGC
>NC_022009.1:106226287-106250068 GCF_000317375.1 Microtus ochrogaster
GCCATTAAAGAAAAAATGCACCAAGAGACATTGCAATTCTTAATAATTATCCACCAAACACTAGGGCATCTGTTGTGGAATATTATTTTAACTATATAAAGATGTGTTACATTTCTCCGTGTTGAAGAATATTACATTAACTGTGTAAGAGTGTGTTACATTTGTTTATGCTGCATTTGTTTAATGATGAAAGGATGTGCGTTTAATTATGTAAAGATGTGTTGTATTTGTTTCACCTTGCCTGCATATGGTACCTGGTTGGTCTAATACAGAGCTCAATGGCCAATAATTAGGCAGGAGAAAGGATAGGTAGGGCTTTCAGAAGAGAGAATAAATAGGAGGAGAAATTTAGACTCGAAAAAAAAAATGAGAAGGAGAAGGAAAAGAAAAGAGAGAACAAGAGAGATGCCCAAGACCAGTCAGGCAGCCACCAGCCAGCAGGCATAGAAAATCAATGAAAGTAAGATATACAGAAAGAAGGTTAAAAGTCCTGTGGCAAAAGGTAAATAAAGAGAAACAGGTTAATTTAAGTTAAAAGAGCTAGCCAGAAACGAGCCTAAGCTAGACTGAACATTTAAAACTAATAATAAGTTTCTGTCATGATTGGGAACTGGTTTGTCATAAGTGAAAGAAAGAAAGAAAGAAAGAAAGAAAGAAAGAAAGAAAGAAAGAAAGAAAGAAAGAAAGAAAGAAAGAAAGAAAGAAAATCTGGTGCAGGCATTCAACTTCATAAAAGAACCACCTAAATAGCTTAAATCACATATTGACCTGCACACATAGGTTAGTGGGAGACTTTACTATCTAACTCTTACCAATGGACAGGTCATCCAGACAAAAACTAAACAGATAAATGCTGGAGCTAACCAATATTATAAACCAAATGGACCTAACAAATATTTATAGAACATTTCACCCAAACACAAAAGAATATACCTTCTTCTCAGCACCTCATGGAACTCTCTCCAAAACTGACCATATGCTCAGACACAAAGCAATCTTAACAGATACCAGAAAACTGAAATAACTCCCTGCATTCTATCTGACCACCATGGTTTAAAACTGGATATCAACAATACTGGAAACAGCAGAAGCTTACACACTCATGAAAACTGAACAACTTTTTACTGAAGGAAAGATGGGTCAAGAAAGAAATTATTAAATCTGGATGGTATGTCTTTAATCCTAGTACCCAGTAAGCAGAGACAGGCAGATCTCTAAGTTTGACGTCAGCCTGAGCTATGGAGTAAGGTTCAGGATAGCTAGAGCTACCCAGAGAAACCATGTCTCAAAAAAAAAAAAAACAGAGAGAGAGAGAGAGAGAGAGAGAAAGAAAGAGGCCAGCTGGATTGTGACTGAAAAAGCAGGGGATAAACCAGGACTCTCTGAATATGGCGGACAATGAGGGCTGCTGAGAAGCCAAGGACAATGGCACTGGGTTTTGATCCTACTTCTCGTTCTGGCTTTGTGGGGGCCTAGCCAGTTTGGATGTTCACCTTCCCGGACCAGGATGGAGGGGGGAGGACTTTGGACTTTCCACAGGGCAGGGAACCCTGACTGCTCTTCGGACTCGAGAGGGAGGGGGAGAGGAGTGTGGGGAGGGTGGGAGGAGTGGGAGGCTGGGAGGAGGCGGAAATTTTTTTTTCTCAATAAAAAAAAATAATAAAATTAAAAAAAAGAATACAAAAAAAAAGAAACTTTCTAGAATGAAATGGAAATGAATATGCAGCATACCCAAACTCATGAGATACCCTGAAGGCTGTTCTAGGAGGTAAGTTTAAAGCACTAAGTGCCTACATTAAAAAAAAAAATTGGAACTATCTCAACAGCATGCCTGAAAGCGCCAAGAAAAAGAAAGGAAAAACATCACATGCAAATGGAATGAACAGCAAGAAATAATTAAATTCAGTGCTGAAATTAATAAAGTAGAAACAACAACAAAACTAAATTTTAAAAAAATAGAGAGACTATTTAAATTAACAAAATTAGATATGAAAAGGAAGGCATAACAAAATACAACAGAGAAATCCAAATAAAAGGACATACTTTAAAAAACAAATTGGGAGATATAAAATAAATGGATAATTTTCTTAGAACATAAAACTTACAAAAGTAAAATCAAAATCAAATAAACAATTGACATAGACCTATAAACCTAGTGAAATAGAAGATGTCATTCAAAGTATCCCAATGAATAAAAAAGCCCAGGGACAGATGGTTTAATGCAGAAACCTACCAGCCTTTTAAAGAAGAGTTAATGCCAATAATTGTCAAATTAGTCTACAAAATAGAAACAAAAGAAATATTGTCCAATTTGTCTTGCAACTCCACAGTTATTCTGATACTCAAACCACATAAGGACCCAACAAAGAAAGAGAAGTAAAACCCAGTTTCTCTTTCGTACATATATGCATAAATTCTCAATAAAGTACTTGTAAATTGACTCCAATAACACATCAAAAAGATCATCTATCATGATCAGGTAGGTGTCTTCCTAGAGATGCAGGGATAGTTCAACATATGTAAATCTATAAATGCAATACACCGTATAGACAAACTGAAAGACAAAACCCACATGACCGTCTTATTAGATGCAAAAAGGCCTTTGACAAAATTCAACACCCCTTCATAATAAAAGTCCTGGAAAGATTAGAGACATAAGGGGAATGCCTCCATATAATAAAGGCAGTTTACAGTGAGCCAACCTAAAAGCAGAGAAACTCAAATCAACTTCACTAAACTCAGTAACAAGATACGGTTGTCTACTCTCTCCATATCAATATAATGCCTGAAGTGTTATCTACAGCAATAAGAAAACTGAAAAAGATCAAGGGGATACAAATTGGAATGTAAAAAGTCAAAATATCTTTATTTGAAGATGAAATGATAGTATACATAATGACCCTAAAAATTCCACCAGGAATCTTCTACAGCTGATAAACACTTTCAGAAAAGAAGCTAGATGAGAAATTAACTGAACAACAACAAGACCCCAATAGCCAGCCTGTATACAAATTATTTTGTTTGTTTGTTTGTTTTTTGAGACAGGGTTTCTCTGTAGCTTTGGGGCCTGTCCTGGAACTAGCTCTTGTAGACCAGGCAGACACCTTTGTAACCAAGTGTATACAAGTTACAAAGAGACAGGGAAAGAAATCAGGGAGACAATACCTTTCACAATAGCCTAAGACAATATAAAACACCTTTGCATAACTATCACCAAGCAAGTAAAAGACTTAGGTGATAAAAACTTTAAGACATTGAAGAAAGAAATTGAAAAAGGTATCAGAAGATGAAAGATCTCCTAGGTTCATGTATTGGTAGGATTATTATAGTAAAAAAAAATTGGCTGTCCTAACAAAAGCAGTCTATATGTTCAATGCAATTCCTGTCAAAATCTCAACACAATTCTTCACAGATCTTGAAAGGACAATTTTCAGCTTCATATGGAAAAATACATACAAGAACACTTCCACACATGGGTGCATGTGTGCATGTGCACACATACACACACACACAGTATGCGACATAGCTAAAATAATAGTAAATAATGAAAATAAGACTTCGGTGGGTATTACTACCCCATATTTTAAGTTATACTATACCGCTACAGTAACAAAAACAGCATAACACTGGCATAAAAATAGACATGTTGGTCAATGGAATCAAATTGAAGACTGACATAAATTTATACACCTATGAACACCTGATTTTTTTTTATAAAGAAACCTGAAATACACACTAGAGAAATGACTGCATTTTCAGCTCATAGTGTTTCTCAAGCAGGATGGCTGTGTGCAGAGGAATCCAAAAAGATCCTTACTTACTACCCTGAACCAAGTTCAAAGACCTTGACATAAAACCAGATACACTGAGCCAGACAGAAGAGAAAGTGGGGAAGAGGCGGGAGCTCACTCTCATGGGAAAAGACATTCTGAACAGAACACCATAAGCACAGGCACTAAGATCAACAATTAATACATGAGACCTCAGGAAACTGAGCAGCTTCTGCATCGTAAAGGACACTGTCATTCCAATTAAGCAGCAGCACACAGAATAGGAAAAGACTTTTTAGCAATTATACACCTGATAGAGGGCTAATATCTAAGAATGTAAAAATGGAACAAAATCCTGCTTTTCAAGAATACAATACCCCAGTTTAAAAATGAGATAAATACCTAAACATAGAATTCTCAGAAGAGGAAAATCAAGTGGCTGAGAAGCAAAGAAAAATTCATCTTCCTTAGCAATAAGGGAAATGAGGATCAAAATTACTTTGAGATTCTATCTTGCACCTATCAAAATGGCTAAGATCAATAACACAAGTGGCAACTCATCCTGGCAAGGATGTGGAATAAAGAGAAGGCCCCTCCATTGCTAGTGGGTGTGCACACAGCCATGATGGAGATAAATATGGTATGGCAGCTGCTCAGGAAGATGGGAATCTATCTACCCTAAGCCCAGCTATACTACTCTTGCCACGACACACACGTGTGCATGTGCATGCACACACTGACACACACACTTTAAAAATGTAATATTTAGATATTTAAAGGAAAAGTTTTGATTCTTTTTCTTTAAAAAATACCCATGAAATCATTATTTTCCCTTATTTGGAGTGAAAGAAATAAATTCACAGTAAAGATGCCACTTAAGGATTTCTGCATGTTGTATTAGCCACTGCCAGAATCTAGAGTGCTGAACTGCTGAGCTTTCCAATTAAAACCAGGGTGAATTCACTCTATGATAGCCCTCCCACTCCTTCGGGTGTCAATATGAAATTAACACTGGATGCTGGGAGCCAGGGTGCTTTCATCTAATACCATCTGCATGGGGTATTCGGAGCATACCGATCTCATCGGAGCCTCCAGCAAAAGGCTGTCAAAAGATGCTAATAACCCTTTATCCCACATTTAGCCTCCTCCACAAAAAGCTACCTATGGGATTTCAGATGGCAAGCACGGCCATTGCTCTAATACTTTGCGCCAGTAATAAGTCAAGAGAAAACCACCAGGGAAACTTGGGTCATTGGACTGTTCATTCAAATGCACATTTCCTAGCTGCCAAGGTAAGGATGGTTATTGTTCTTATTAAGACTAAGAGTACAAAGTACAACAAGTTAATATCAAGGAGGGACATATTCTAGGAGGAAATCAAGAGGACAGTATGATTTTCTAGGGACAGTACTGGAAATAGGAGAGGTCCAAAGAATCATCAGGCCGAGAGTGACATTTGTGCTGTGACTTAAGGAACTGGGAGGCTGGAAGCTGTGGAAAGAAGGAACATGTGTAGGAGGAACTTAAGGTGTGGCCCACACATGGTTTCCTGAAGCCACTTTAAGAGAGGACCCAGACTGGGTAGCTGAGACCAACTTATTATCTTAGAGTTCTAGAGGCCCAAGTCTGAGGCTAGCATATATGATGGAATGTGAGGACCCTTCTCATGGCTTCTAGAGATATGTTGGTAATTGTCAGAACTTCTTGGCTTATAACTGTATCAGTTTATTTTCTGTCCTTCACGTGTGTGTGTGTGTGTGTGTGTGTGTGTGTGTGTGTGTGTGTACAAGTATATGTACTTGAATGCATGTGTGCCTGGATATTTATGTATATCTGTATTTGTCTACCTCTGAACATGTATGTGTGTGTCTATATACTTCTCTGTGTATATATACTGTCTTGCATGAACATGTATCTGTGTAAGTGTGTATGTAAATATGTGTATGTGTTGGTCTTTATGTGTACATGTATGTGCTTGTGTATATGTGTGTGTCTGTGTTCTGTATCCAAATTCTACTTTTGATAGGGATATCTGTCTATCAAATTAGAGGTTCATCCCACTCCAAAATATTTCATATTAACTAATAGTATCTATAATCACACCATTTCTGATGAGTTCACATTCTAGAGCGTGTCAGTCTTCAACATAAGAATTTGAGGAAACACCCAATGCAATCTGTAACAAGGCTGAAAAGCTGCGCAACAGAGCTATACTTTTAAAGAGATGCCATCAGTAATTTTAGAAATGGAAGCAGAAGGTGGGAGATTAGATTAAAGGGATTCTAGAGCCATGCTCAAACACAGCAGGTTGAACTATGTCCTCAAATGTCCTGGAAAACATTTATCACTAGGGACAGAATAAATAATTATAAACATGATGACGAGTCATTGAACAAAATTTAACGTATTTTGCTATGATATAACTTACTATCTATTTCAATAAGGTAAGGTGTCTTATAGAAGCAGAAAAGTAAGAAAGCATATTCAGATAAACCATAACTTTTCATGACAAAGATTTTTTTTTAAGCAATCAGCCATTAAAAAATAATGTTGGAGATGTAGTCATGGTCACGGCACGCATGTTCTGCCTGACTTCTGGCCATCTCTGAGCCCCATATTTCTTTTCATTCGCAGCTGGGCAATCGGTGTTTTTAAAATTTAGTGTCTGTGAAGTGAGGAGGGTACAGATGAAATGATTACTATGAAGGAAAACGACCTAGCACCAGAGAATATTCAGGGAGCAAGTGACAGCTTATAGATGCATTGGCCATCAGACAGAAAGCAGGGTTGTCATCTGGGAAATCAAGGTTCCCAGAGAAGTAGAGATCCAGCCAAGGGGTCAGCATCCCAACTCTGAAGGAAGCTGACTCTTCTTCCCTCTCCACTCCAGCTTGGAATGCTCACACCTTTCCCAGAATCCCTCTGGTTTTGGTAGCCACTCCTCCAATGTCTATTGAACCCATTGCGATGCTCAGATCATCTTTCCTGGTAGCTTTGGTTTTGAGGTTGATTTGCTTTCCTCTGACTTTCTGCAGGCACAGCCTGGATCATACGGCTTGGCATTTGCATAAGTGCTGGCTTCCACTTGTGTCCAATGCTCCTGCTAAATGAGACTATAAATTTTCCCTAAACATTTTCGAGTAATATACCATCAATCTCCAAGGGCACTGAGCACAAGGCTAAGAATACAGAAGTGGCTTGAAATAGACATTGCAAGAAAGAAAAATTTGCAACTCAGGATCTCCGTAGCATCCCATTAACAAGTCCTTATGGTACATACAAAAGAGCGACTGAACTGAATTTCGAGAATTACTTGAAAATATCCAAACTGCATAATTTTCATGATTACCTCGATCAAAATTGTTAAAATGATTACCAAATGCAAGAAAGCCACCAAACTATAAGATAAACTCTCATCCCAAGCAACTTAGCTTGCCTCTAAGCAGAATGGAGCTGTCTCAGACAAGAAGAAATAACCGCTAATGGCAAGAAGGCAAACAGCATTTACATATTTATAAAAAATGATGGCTCAGATATTAGATAGATTCGGAGCCAATTTATTTACATAAATGACTTCATTTTGCTTATTAAATGGCCCTTTCTGAACTATTCTTAAAATCATTTAATAAAATTCAGGAAGAAAGTTTATTTCCGTTTGAGCCACAAATTAATGCCATTTGCAACTGCAGAATAGACGGAGTTATTAAGCTGAAATTGCCTGTCTTTGGGCAATTTTCTGTAAAGATGTATCAGTGCTTCTGAGTCTTCAGCATTGTACTGCCTGACATTAATTATTAATTTGTCAGCCTGATGCACTGCATTAAAGTTGAAAATGATTTATTTGAGAGGGCATTTATTTTTACGGACTTTAAAGAAAAAGTGGTATTAATCTACTCAGTTAATGTCAAGAATTTAGATCATAAAAGTTCTGAATGTTAGCTTTGTAATCTCATAAATCACCCCTGTAATTTGTGATTGAGGGAAGATATACTGATAATTTCACCAAAATATGCAGTCTATAATAGTTTTCTTCAGAAAACTTGCTTATCTACAAATCAATAAAAGAAGTAGAAAATCAGGCAGCTCCTGTGGTGTTTCTGTCTGTCTGTCTTAGGGATGTCCCCTCATTCAAATGCCTTCAACATACCCTGGCCTCTGCAAAACACCCACAGTCATGGCTGAGAACTATTCTTTTTTATTGATTTTACTGAGCTCTACATTTTTTTCTCTCCCCTTCCTTCTTCTCCCCTCCCCTTCAACCCTCTCCCATGGTCCCTATGCTCCCAATTTACTCAGGAGATATTGTCTTTTTCTACTTCCCATGTAGGCTCGATTCATGTATTTCTGAGAACTATTCTAACTGGCAATTTATTTTCACCTGAGTTTATTAGTGTTGTCCTTGTCTACAGCTTGGATTGGACTCCTGCACCCATTTATTTACAAAGCACAATTTTTATTTAAGAAGTGTTAAAATATATAAGGGAAACAGCAAATAAAATCAGTGTCTCCTACCGGATGTCATTATGGGGATAGAAAGAAAAACAGCTTTGGGTCAAAGTGAAGTTCTGCAACATATGGTTGCAAACTCAACGTTTTAAGCCTGCTTCCCACCAAAGATGTTGACCTCTTGGTACTTCAACAATCATAGCAGGTGCTTGCTCCTAAATTAATGATAGATAAAAGACCATTATTGTCGTCCTTATATTCCCTGGGTGCCCTCTTTTTTTTTCCTTTTTTCCTAAAGCTTCCTATTGCAATTCCTATACCTTCCTATTGCAATTCCTATACCTTCCTATTGCAATTCCTATACCTTCCTATTGCAATTCCTATACCTTCCTATTGCAATTCCTATCTACTTCCTTCCTCCCTCGTTCCCCAATTCTGTAAGTCGCACCCTTCCCTGTGACTTTCTGCTGCAGTCACTTCTCCCTGCTTCCGTGATATTCCCTACCCTTTCATCCTGGTGACACCTCTTCTCACATCAACTCCAGTGTTTGGGAAAGCGCCCTGCTCCACACTCCAGAAGCCAAGCTCATCCTTCCGTTTACAATCACAGAAAATCACCCATTCTTCCTGTTCCACAGCATAGTTAACAATAAGAGATTAAGGTGGGGAAAGTGAATCCCTTTGGGAAGACCATTCTAGGTAAAGAAATTCAATAAAAGGAAACAGGGTATGTGTACCATCAACTCATGTAGAAATAGGTGTGATGTCTGTGGCTAGCCATTACCACATTTGTGTGACCATAATGCCTGTTCTGGCAAAACGACATCACCATAGGAACATTGTTTTCAGATACATATTTATGACTTTCCTGAAGAAATATGTGAGCTATTAAGCAATGTACTCAGAGTTGTTCTGAGCTTTGACCAGGGAGAGAGATAAGAAAGATAATTTTATTTTCGCTGTTATCCTGTCCAAGTTGAAAGGTCTAAACCTAAGCACAACCAGAAATTCCCCCACCTGCTGTTGCCAAGATCAGTATCGGTGTCTTGCTTCCAGATGCACTCATGGGGAAGGAAGAAAACACATGAACAAGGGAAATGAATTAAAGCAAAGGTGGGAAAGGAAATATAAGAACAAACATTGTTTTGAAAAACTCATCTCATGATGTCTTCTCTGGTCTCCTCCCTATCTCTCTATTATTTTGATCAGACTTAGAAAGCATTTACCTGTTTAGATCAGCATTTCAAAAAGTAACTGGAACGGGGAAGGGGGGGGGAATGGCTCAGTGTTTAAGAACACTGGCTGCCCTTGTGGAGGATCTGAATTCAGTTCCCAGCACCTACATGGTGGCTCACAACCATTGTAACTCCAGTCGGAGCAGATCTGTGACAGAACTGGGGACTTTGTCCTGGAGAAGCTGCAGGTGGGCTGAGTAGAAATGGGCATTCCCACGGGACTGGTTAGGACACAGATGTTTGACATGCTGTAGGCTGATCTTCTGATGAGAATGTATATCCAAACTCAGGGGCCTCTCAGTAATAGATTGACAGAAGATACTGTAGGCTCCTGGACTGCTTGCTACTAGAGAAAGAACTCTAACTTCTCATAAATCTGATCTACAGCAGGGGTCTTTCCTGGGTGTTTGTTGCAGATGAGGCATTGGTCTCCTGGCCAGGTTGCTACAATGTATGTCTGAGTTCTGGGTTAGCATAAGAGCTGGCTAATGGCCATCTGCTGTTTCTCAATGCACACAAACATCACCTGTAACTTAAGTGGCATGTTGGAAAGGAAGATGGGGGTGGGGGTTCTCAGAAGAAGATGAATAGCTCCTTTGGAAGGTTCAAAGTTTGAATTGATTGAATATCAGAAAGAGAAATGAGTAGGCTAGAAAAGAAATGGTAGCCTGGGGGAGAGGAATTGATCTAATGGGCAAGATTAGGCTTTAATTTGTTTCTGCTAGCATCAGAACTGAAAGAACCAAAGCAAGAAGATACTGGACACCCCCAGTTTGGAATGTGTGAGTTTTTACCTTGTTAACATGATTATTGCATATAATTTACAAATGAGGAATCTGACACTAAGAAATATTCAAAACAATGGATCCAATCGTTGATGTAATATTTAGTATTAAACTATGAAATCATAAGAAATATTCAAAACATCATCAAAATCAGAATTGCAAGGAATCTCCCGTAGGTTCTGCCCAAGACACTTGGATGGAGAAAATGGAAGGTGTGCTGCCTGGCGGCCAAGTCCCATGCAAACAAATCATACCCCATAGATTACAGTCCTTTGGTGATGTGAGGAAAACTCCTGCCCATTTCTGCAGAAATTAAGGGGCACATTTCCCACTATTGTCAATTTTCAGATATAATGGCCCATTTTCCCCACATGTGGCAGCAGGAGAGTTCTCAACATATAAAATCCTGGATGTGAAGTACAAATACACTGGGATTAGGTGATACAAACTGGATTAGACACTTGCTCAGAAAAAAAAAATTAATTACAGCTTGGTAGCAGATCAGCCAAGGAAGCTGTTGGGGACTCATGTTCTCAGAGACCCAGGCTCAGACACAGCCCCAAGGCTCCTTATTCATAACACCACCCCTATGGCCCTGTCTCCTCACTCTGTCTCACATGTCCATGCCAAAGCTGTGGATACAGAGGTTAGGGAAGTAAAGAAGGCAAATAGCCAAGCCTTGCTGACATGGGTTTACCATAAATAAGGCAGAAAAAGAACCCACAAAGCACCTTTGTGTCTGAAAATGCCAAATGACTTCTTATTGTGAACTTAGATAGCACAGCTGAATATCAAATAATTAATGTTCATTTTGGACCCACAACTAGAATTCTAATTATTTAAAGGTTGTCCTAAGCCATCTCCCATTCTGACGGCCGCACTCTCACATGTTCTAACACCGAAAGTGACTGTGTTTCCTACATTCCACATTGATAGTATAATAGAGAACCAGAATAATTCCAGGGTGGTTATACTTCATTCAATAATTGCCCTATTGCTTTGGAAAATAATGGCTCAATTATTCTAGTGCAAGATGTATTCATTTTAGCACATTATCTAAATTTGGGTAGATATTACAGGGTTTTATACAGCCCCTGCTAAGGACAGAAAATGCCCCAATTTTTCTCAATTATGCTTTGTTATATTACTTTGAACATAAAAGTGACATTTCCACACTCTCTCTTATTCATTACAAAATAAATAATACTATGTTGGTCTTAAACATGATACACATTAATGAGCATCCATAGATTTTGCTACATTGGGCAAGTCTTCCTGTCTGGTTTTTAAGTTCCTCTAGGTTTTTGTTTCTACTTCTACAACATAAAGATGAAGATCTTAGCAACAAGACATAGAACAGTCAAAGGATGTAAATCTGCATGTAGGGGTAGGAAGCCAACTTCTTTGGATTTGTGAGTAGAAGATTGAGAGTTAAAATTAGATAGAGCCAGTAGGATCTCAATAAAGATACCCAGAGACATAATGGGTTAGAATACTTCACCAAAGCATTCCCTTAAAATATTGTGTGCTGCAAGATCCTTGTATGAAAATAATCATGACTTTTGTGAGTTATTATCATTTGATTATGTGGAAAAATCAGAATCTCACAGGAAAACAAGCATTCCCATGGGAAGAAGGAAAGGGCTTATTACCGTGGGGAAGGTATGGGGAGTGGGGAGTGGTAGGAGCATTATGAGACAAGGAAAATTTGTTCTTATTATCAATTTTGTCTCAAAATTGGAGTACAGTAGGAAAATAAATAAGTAGAAAAAACTACAAATAAATAAGCTTTCACTCTAAAAACACCAAGTAGAATATTTTGCTTTCAACTGGCTAATGTGAATTTACTTGGGGAATTTGTTGTCCATTTGTTGAACTAGGGTCATAGACACTTGTCCCAAATTCCTTTCCAGAGCTCTCCTCTAAGCCAGGGCACATTTTGTATGTCCTGGCATCTGGGTATGATTTCACTATTATTTAATGTTTTTATCATATGTCAATCTCTCCCCCCCCCCAGATTTTCTAGATCCTCAAATGCTTTCCTAGGTCATGCACTTCTTTGAATCATTTTTCTGATGACAAGCATGACATGATAGTGTGGATCCTTGTTTGAAGGAGATTGTGAGTACTTCCCTGTGTCTGAGGAAGGAAAAAAATTACAGAATATTCAGTTTATAGGTATAAAAGTAGCTCCAAATTCCAGGGGAAAAGAAAACTTCAATTGCAACTGGCTGGTCTTCATTTCTTTCCATAATTGGATGGTTAAGTTTGGTCTACTGTATCTGTTGTATAGAGTGGAAGTACCCTTGCCTGATATATTAACAAATTTTAACCTAGCCTGAGTATAGCTCTGTAACCAAGCAATCATATTATCCAATCCCAACAGTCAATCTTTAGCCAATTGCAAACTACCAAATGATCAGACCATGTCCATATAAGATATTGTTTTTATATGCCACTCCCTTTCCTCTAGCCTTAAATATTGCCTGTTCAGATAGTGGGGTAAGGCATTCTGTACGATTATTCCTTAGAAACCTAACCAGTTCTACAACCTTTGTCTTGTTCCAGAAAAAAAAATTAGCCTGGAGATGACTCAGTGGTTAAGAGCACGGGATGCTCTTGCAGAAGACCTGGTTTAATTCCTAGCACCCATATGACAGCTCACAGACACCTGTAACTCCAGTCTCAGGAGATCTGATACCCTCTTCTGGCCTCCTCAGGCACTGTCTACGTGTGATACACATACAACTACACAGACACATGCACATACATATATTTTTATAAAGACAAAGGAACCAAACAACTATAGAGACATATTGATATTAATGCAGAAAATAGGACAATGATTCTTCTATTTTATGAAACTCTATACTCTGCAACTTAACCATCCAGAGAAACCATTGCAAGCCCATAGCAGGACAAAGATGTCCCAGGTACCATTTCTTATAGAGAGGGTGTTAGAGTGGACCTAGGTACTCATCACTGGTTGAATGCTTAAAGACAGTTTTAAAGAGTAGAATTCAAGCCAATGGGCATTGAACAATGACTTAGCATGTCTTGCTGGATTTTCTAGTCAGAGTGGATGTTGCCTTGGCTGTCTCAATAATTTTGCTGACACCTTTCTTCATGTGAGGTGTATCTTGCAATACCTGCAGCACCTTGGGAAAAATTCCACACCCGCTCTTGCGCCTCCCTATTCTCAACAGGATAATGACTGTGGCCTTAAAACATATCAGCATTCCCTCTCACAGCTATAACCGTCCTTCCCTTTGACTAAATTCTGGGCTCCTTTCTCAAACAGGATGTCCCCACCTTCCTCCTCCATTCAATCCTGTACTGATGCAATTAAGATTCAATTTCTTATCTGGCATGTACTTAGTAACTCTTCTAGGAACTGAAGCATCACCTTGAAATGAAAGTGGAGTGCTTTCTCCCTCCAAGAGGGTGCAAACGACAAAGAAGTGTAGATGTAACCAAATAGAGGCGTCAGGTGTGCTCTTAGGAAAGAGTGCTGGACTTCTCTCCACCTTTATCAGTCACAAAATACATAAGAAAGTCAACTTAGGAGAAGAAAGGTTTGTTTGTATTCTATGATGCCAGAGATTTTAGTGTGTAAGGAATTTCATTGCTTGGCATGACATCAAGACAAGGAGTGTGTGATGGAACAAATCTGTTCACCCTCTGCTAGCCATGAAACGAAGGGGAGGGAGGGAGAGAGAGAGAGAGAGAGAGAGAGAGAGAGAGAGAGAGAGAGAGAGAGAAAGAGAGAGAGATACCAGCTGGGGGAAAGGGTCCTAATATCTTCTTCAAGGGTACACCACCAATAATTATGGAACTGTCTTTTATTAGACTCCACTTTTTGAGAGATAGATCACTTCCCAATAGCACCTCAGGCAGTTGAGCCTTTAGTTCCATCACATTTGGCATGAGACTTTGAATAATATAGGTAAACAGAAATTTCTGGAAGTATACAGGGGGGCTATAAGCTAAATAGCTTACATGACTTTCCAATGCATTTCCCATTACTCAGGGTTGAGTAAGTAAGTAATTCATGGTAAATGGATAAAAGAAGGAGACCCAGCAATTGCTGACCAAGAGAAACGCACTTACTTGAAGTCTATTTCCTTACAATACAAGGCGGGGGTGGGGGGATGTGCTGTGTGCTGGAACCCAGGCTTCTCTTCTTGGGGCATCTGACTTACCTCCGGTCCTGCCCACCTCTCACTATCATTCCATCAACTTTGAGAAACGTCAGTGGCAGAAAGATTTGCAAGTGCTAGGGTCCTGTGTCCAGCCATTGTCTTTGGGTTTTGAAAACAAGGAAACTTGTTTTAGTTTCTTCTCTCCCCCCCCCCCATTCTGCAATCAAAAACTTCTTTTTTTTTCCCTACATTTCAGGATCCACATCTGAAGAACTCAGTGTCTTGTCTGTAAAATGGACTCGTTATCCTCTTGTTGCCTGATAGCCAGCACTGAGGAGTTCACAGCAAAGCTGAGGACACGGTGCTACACAGACACAGCTGGTTGCTGCTGAAGTAATAACAGCAGGAACTGCGCTCCTATCTAGTCCTGCCGGGTTGCCGAAGCCGAGTCACTTCACTGAGTCTACAGAAGGTAATTTTACAGGCTTCGAGCAGCATACGCACTCAGGAAATATTTGTTGACAAAATAAACCAATTTATTTGCGAGTGAGGAGTCGGTGCTGGAGGCTGTGTTCTATAAAATTGACTGGCCTACTTAGAGTGAGGTGATCTTTCTGGTCAGTCTCCTCCTCGGAGGGTTCTATTTTTATTTTAATTGAGGAACAGTTATAAAAGCTAATTGACTATCTGTAATGTCTGGCAACTATTCCCTCCCTCTGTCAACCTCAAGGCCCAAGTGGCAATAGATGCTCAGAGCTTCCCACCTAGACACAGTTCTCAGATGGAGCACATCCCAAGATTAATGCTTCTGACCTGTCAGACACAGACTTGGGCTTTCTCAAAAATAAATAAATAAATAAATCCACCTCAAGTAAATCAGCAATTAATGCCACAAAACCCAGCTCAGCAGAATCTCGGCTGGAAAAAAAAATGAGACATAATGGAATGGTGCAGCGAAAGAACAGCTGGCCAAGGTCGCTAGTTTTAAAAAGTTCAGTACACTCTGTCATTGAAATGAAAGCAAAGATACAGGCTGTTGTAGTCTATGTAAACATGAACGTCTCTCAGAGACTTAGAACTGGATTCGTTATTGTCCTCATCTGGCTCCAGTGGCTGTGATAAACACCAAAGCCAAAGGCAACGTGGGAGCAAAGGGTTTTATTATCAGAGATGATCCTCACAGTCTCAGGCTTTTGTGTTTGTTTGTTTGTTTGTTTGTTTGTTTGTTTTGAGACAGGGTTTCTCTGTGGCTTTGAAGCCTGTCCTGGAACTAGCTCTGTAGACCAGGCTGGTCTCGAACTCACAGAGATCCACCTGCCTCTGCCTCCCGAGTGCTGGGATTAAAGGCGTGCGCCGCCATCGCCTGGCCGGTCTCAGGTTTTTAATGCTTGGTCCCCAGTTGGTGGCTGTCTAGGGAGGTTTAATAGGTGTGACCTTGTTGGAAGAGGCGGGCTTTCAGATTTTAAAAACCTCAGGGCATGTCTAGTTCTGTCTCCTGGTTGCAGTTTAAGATATCTGTCAGTTTGCTGCTGACACACAGGGAGGGAGTTCAGGGTTTTTCTCACTGGTCCGTTGAAGTGTGTGGTGAACCGGAAAAGGGGAGAGAGTGCAGCGTGAACCCTGTCAGTCCAGCATGTGTGAGGCCCTTGGCATTGTCCGTTGTCTTTGTATCAGTCACTTTTCTGTTGCTGTTATAAAACACCCTAACGAAGGCAATGTAAAGAAGAAAGAATATGTGCGGGTGTATGGTTCCAGAGTGTTAGAGTCCATAACAGTGGGGAGGGAGATAGCAGGCATGGCAGCTGGGGCGAAGCTGTGGGCTAGCATTTGAAACTCAAACACAAAATAGAGAGACTGCACTGTGTGTGACTTTGCAAACTCAAAACCTGCGCCCAGTGTCATACTCATAAGCCTTGCCCCATGCAGAACCAAGGATCAAGTATTCAAATACCTGAGACTATATAGGCACATTCTCATTCAAACTACCACAGTTTTAAACCCCTTGAGCCTCCTCTTGCCTCTGGTCCTCCTTCTCAGGTATTTATATATTGGAATTAGATTTCAAAGTCTAGTAAAACCATTAGATTTGGTATTTTTCTTTGTTACCATATTTTAAACATTACTTTGCCTGGGACTATCAGTAATACTGTAGAAATCATCACAGGCCAAATTCTCATGGCTCAAGGAAGATATCCAAGCAGTACAGCTGTGAAAAAAAAAAAAAACGGCAACAAAGGAGGAGAAAGTTTGGCATAGATCTCATGTTTCTCATTAAGAGAGGGAAGTAGGTTTTTAATGGCACAGATCAACAGAAGGACCATGAGATGAGCAACCTCTTGTGTGCCCTGAGCCCTGCTGATTTATTAACCTTGAGTGTGGAGGAACAGGGACAGCCTCCCCTCAATGGGCTTACAAAAAAGGGTGGACTTCGTAAAGAATAATCGTTTTTACTTAAACAGAGTGTGGAAGGAGGAGTTATGAGAAGCAGTGTGAATTTAAAGTGGCCAATTTGCCACACAATTTTCCAGGTCAGAAGTGGAATCTCCTTTAGAAAATGACAAATCAGGAGTTGGAATGATGGCTCAGTGGGTAAAATGTGCTTGCCTTGCCTGAATGAGAATTTGGGTTCTATCCCCAGAACACTCCCCAAATGGCAGCACACACAGAGAATCCCAGGATAACTAATGCAGAGACAGGAGGACCCCAGGGGCTGCTCCCAGTCTAACCTAACTCATGGGCTTCAGGTCAATGAGAGATGGATAATGTTTCTGGGGAATGGCACTCAAGGTCGTCCTCTGGTTTTTACACACACACACACACACACACACACACACACACACACACACAGAAGCATGCACACATACACAGAAGAAAGATGAATCGAGAAGGAAGCATGATGTTTCTGGAAATTGATTATATAAACAATCAAAGCAAGTGACGCGTATTTTACACCAAGTGATGATGACAAGCGAGGCTGACGGGAAAGCTGGGTCACAGAACTGGGCATGAAGCATTTCTGGAAACTCTGGCCTCCCAACACTCTTGGGCTCAGGATAGTACGAGATTGTCATGGGCAACCTTTGAGGAAAAAATATGATCAAAATTATCTTCTTTTAGTAAATGAGTCCTGGGACAAGTCAGAAAGTTGAAATATGAGAGATGGCAGAGTAGCCAGGAGGGAGAACTAGGAAACCATACTGTCAAGTATTTTCTTAAGACAAATCTCTCCGCCAATGCAAATAATTCCAATAAGACCAAATCAGACCAAATAAAATATGCCCAGGTATAATTGGGTGTCTGCCTCTCGGGTGGTCCCAGGAAAACATGAAGGGAAGGCGGAAATCCAAAATAATTACTGGAGAGGAAAAGGGGAGATAACATGTTTATTCTCTTAGGGGGGTGACAGTTTAAATAGCCTGGGAGGAGTGGTCTTGACCTTCCCTGGGGAGGGGTCACCATTTGGCCAGCTTCCTTGACCCTCCCTGGGGAGGAGTGGAGTTTAGACTGAGACCAGGAAGGGAGCTTGGAATGGGATTTTCTGCCCAGAATTCCAAAAATGGATACCAGAGAGCTGGGGTGAAGCCCCTGACTAAATATTCCAGACTCTTTGTACAAAGGGGGTGCCAGGGAGCTGAGGTGATGCTTCCGATCAAACATTACAGACTCTCTTTGGATGAAGGGGCACCGGCTCAAGTCTGGCTGCTTCCTGTGTGCATGGGGTGATGAGAGAGTGGAGAGCGGGAAGTTGGTGGGCTCATGCTCAGTGAGAGGTGTGACTGGAGAGGCATCTGGTTTACTGCCATCCTGAAGATGTCAGACATCTGTTCCTTGAGGGAGATGAGAAGGCAGGTGCCTCATAGGCAGTGGAAGCCCAGGGCAATATCATGCCAGATGGCCATTTAGACCACATTTGTAGCAGGCTCCTGGTGAGGTTGATTTAAGCTGAGATCTGATGGGATGTAGCCTCATAGCCTCATGGTTTACTTCCCGTGTCCCTCTTCTGGGAGCGAGTTCCCGTGGCCTCAGGGCAGCTGCTAGGGCTTAGGCTTGGAGCATCACCACCTGTTGCAGCCTCATCTGTTGGGAGGATTTAGCTGCCTCTTCTCGGGCATTAAAAACCTTAAGGCCATTATCACCAATTCCTGAATGGGGGTTTGGGGACCTTCCTCAGCCTTTTTAAATTTTTTTTTCCCAATCTCTGGTGCTGACTGAGGAATGAAATGGGTAACCAGGAACATGACTCCCACTGGGAAGGCTGGGTCCAGTCTAGTATACTGAACCACAGTCTCTTGTAATTGGTTTAAAAAAACAGGCTGGGTTTTCATCAGCTAGCTGTGTGATCTCTCGAAGACTGTTGAAAGTAACTACTTTTTCAGAGACCATCTCCATACCCTAAAGGAGGCAGCGGACCATGACACCCACCTCTGTCAGCCTTTTTGGCCTAGTTGATAATCCCAGTATGATTATGTGACTGGCACAGCCACTTCCCCCACAGGGACTGTATTGTCTACTAGGTGGGTCAGGTCTGCATACTGTCTAGCTGCTGCCTGAATTCTACTTCACTCTTCGGGAGTGAGAGTAGAGGCCTGGATAACATAGAAATCATGCCAGTTTAGATCGTAGGCCTGGGACAGATAGAGAAACTCCTTAATATAAACAGAGGATTAGCAGAGAAGGAACCCAACTGCTTTTCTATTTGAGAGAGGTCCAGAAGAGAGAAGGGAACATGAACTTTAATAATGCCATCAGCTCCTGCTACCTCCCAGAGAGGGCAGAGAAGAGCAGGGTTATTGTGAGATCTGATATGAAAAGAGACAGGGGAAGATTGGGAGGGGTTAACCAGTGTGTAGAAGGGGTCCAAGAGGGGAAAAGAGAGGTGGTAGAAGGAGGGGAGGGGGGAAGGTGGGTAAGGAGGAAGAGGTTGGCCTTGAACCTCTTGTTTGGCTGGGAAGGGTGTGGGAAGAGGTATGTAGGAGGAGGAATGTGGAAAATGTTGTTTTACAGGATGGGGCTGGATAGTTAGGGTTTGAGGGAGTAGGCAAGGGGTCAGTGTCTCTGGCAGCATGGTCATGGCAGAACTTTTAGGGTTCCAATTCCCAGATAGTTGGGAATCTGGAAGCACTATGACCCTGGCAACCAAAACCAGTCCTGTAAGACACTGGCTACTGAGGGAGGGACGAGAGCACAGCTCCCAGAAACCACGGACATATGAGAGTTCTGTCCATGGTGGCAAAAATTTTTGAGGTCCTGGAGGATGGAAAATTTAAGAGTTCCCTCTGACTGCTGAGAAGTCAAGAACAATGGCACTGGGTTTTGATCCTACTGCATGTACTGGCTTTGTGGGAGCCTAGGCAGTTTGGATGCTCACCTTACTAGACCTGGAAGGAAGTGGGAGGTCCTTGGACTCCCCACAGGGCAGGGAACCCTGACTGCTCTTTGGGCTGATGAGAGAGGGGGAGTTGATTGGGGGAGGGGGAGGGAGATGGGAGGCGGTGGCGGAGAGGAGACAGAAATCTTTAATAAATAAATAATAAAAAAGAAGCTGGGATAATTACAGCACAGAAGAAAGATCACAAGCACATGAAAAAGTGTATTAATGCTGGATTTGTTCTAAGGCTTATTGGGCTCCCAAAGAAGATATTTAACTGGACCATCCATGTTTTCAAATACTCTAAAGTACTCTATGAAATACATTTTATGTAAAATATAATGCTACCTCAATCCTAAAAAAAAAAAAAAAAGAATTCCCTCTGTTGGCCAACATGTCCCATTGTCAAGGTCATACTGAGGCTAAGTCTTAGTGCACAGAGAAATTAGCCATTTGGGACAGATTGTATCGAACAGTTCCCATTTATAAAGATTGTGTAAAAGGCAGCCCAGGGCTGATAGAAGATCCAGCTTCAAATTGCAAAAGCCCATTTACAAGTCTATGCCAAATCTTGGGACTCAAGCCTGTCACAGTGTAGCCACTGGAACAAAGCTCTTCAGTCAAAAACTGGGGGTCATGAGCGATGAGTAACAGACGTCTCTGTCCACCCAGTCCTACCTCAGCGAGACCTGGATCACTGCTTGAATCAGGTACCTGGCACAGGCCTGTGACTTCAATAGGAAAGCCCGAAAATTGACAAACATAAACATAAATGGGTCCCCGAGCATGTACTCAAAAGGGGGAACACACCGAGAAGAAGCCGATCTTAGCCTGGCAGAGAACACATATGTGAAGGGTGTTTTCCAACACATGACCCTGGGCCCGTGGGAAAAACAGCCTCTTCCTGGGGGACCTCCAAATAGTAAGTATTTTCTTAAAACAAACCTCTCTGCCAATGCAAATAACCCCAATCAGACCAAATAAGACTGAATAAAAGATGCCCAGGTTTACTTGGTGCCTGTACTCTCAGGTGGTCACAGAAAAATATTGAGGAGGGAAGGAAAGCCATAAAATGTGGAAATTTATTGGTAAGGAATGAATCCCTTCTTTTTCTGAGTGTCTGCTGCATCCATTTTTACTGTAGTTATGCCATTGATCTGTGCTGCACTATGTCTTTCTGCTTTCATGTTTGCTTGGGGACAGAGCCCTTTCCAAACAGATGCCTCTTTTTACATGTGTATCTCAAGGGCAGAGTGGGCCAGATTCAAGAAGGCATTCGGCAAAGCCGAAGCTGATGGAATGGGTAATACATATGGTAGTCAGGGATCCAGCCATACAAGCAACATCAGGGAGGGACAGAAGGAAGCAATTATTGGAGTATGGTGGCAGATGAAGGGAAGGCTCGGCAGCAGTGACCATGCCTAGCCTGAGAGGCAGAATAAGAGGTACCCTGAGACTTCAGTCCAGCAGGAGACAAGAAGGTGCAGATGGAGACGGGTCCTCACCCAGAACTCACCACCCCCTTCTACTTCACCAGCTGGTGTTTGTTGTGGTTTGGGTATGGGGTAGAGAACAAAAGAACTGAAGATCAGGGAGAACAAAATGTGACTGCATCCTTCTGTCAGGCAAGAAGAATCAAAATCTGGACTTAAAGGCACAAAGTCAACAAAAGTCCTAGACAAGGTTCAAGATGCTGAGACATTTTGGAACAGGGCAAAGCTACTGAGACTTTTAATGATGCTTACAGCTTTTGTTTGTATTGCTTTTGGGGGCAGGGATTGGCTGTATATCCCAGTCTAGCCTCAAACTCATGATCCTCTTACCTCAGTCTCTTTAGTGGGAAGAATCCAGGCCAAGGCTGCTGTACCTGTATCTGAGATTTGATGTGAAGCCGGCATCATATGCAAAACTTATTTTGTCAGTGCCAGCATCATTACAAAAGACACTCAGAGACTGTGTACCGAGAGTACCCTGTTTATACGGGAGTGAGAACTTCTTAATTTAATCTATTTTTTTGAGATTTAAGATGATGCAATCAACTGTTGGAATCTCAAGGTGGAATCAAAGAAAAAAGACAGGAAGAACATACAGGGTGAACAAAAGTGCTAAAATATCCCCCAAATAACATGGCATTGATGACTTTATAGAGTAATCAATCGCAATGGAATAAACATGCTGGAAATAATGAAACCATCCATAACAGAGGAAAAACTATAATACAGTTTTCAAAGAAGATTAAAGTATAAACTTGTCTAGACAGTCTAGACAGTTACTAGAAATTATTTTGTTTTCTCAGTTATGTGGAAGGTACACAGAACATTTCCAAAGTGTATCAAATAATCTTAGGCATGACCTAGTAACAACAACGAGACTTTCTTTCTCCGCCCTGAGAAATAGAGGAATCTAGGTTAGCTCACAGGCTGACCTATCTGCAGCATGAAGTGGCTTGCTGGAAAGATGATCAGTTCAAACAGGCATAAGCCTCAGGGAACCAACCCTAAAGTATAATTTCCCAGCAATTCTGCATTGTGGGAAGTCAAGCTGGGCATTTCTGGGATACACACTTCACCTATAACCACATCAAATTGCTATCCACAAGTATCTTCAGCAAAGGATAGCTGGGGTCCAGGACCTTGCCCTTCATACTAGGGCTAGTGTTTAAAGACGGTTGAGGAAAGGGGTTAGAGGATAACTTTAACTCTGGGATAGGACCACATTTCACAGTCCTAGCAACTAGGAAACGTGATTAGGATACTTGCTTTCTGTTTTATTGTATTTCATTGTATTTATTGTAGATCCACTCCAGCTACTAAGCCTTGTATCAACTTATGTTCGTGTACTTTAAGACAAAGAAGAATAGTAAATAAAAAAGATTAGCGTAAAAATGACTTTGAATACTTAAATGTGTTTTTCTTATTCTGTTGATGTAAATGTGTATAAGGAAGACTTTATCTCAGGTTCCAATTCCAACTGGGCAGATAGTGGCTGAATGCCATCAATGTCACATAGTATAAAACAGGTAAGTTTCTCATAGATTCCATCATCCATTACTCTGAGCTGCTGAAGGCCGACCCAGGGTTCCCTGAGAAGGGGCTCCAATAGAAATCTTTACATCAGCAGCCAGTCCTCCTCTGAGGGCTATTATTTTATTTTATCAGGTCCAATTAAGGAATGAATATCAAGATTCTGCATGTGTTTTGGGGTTTTTTCAAAGAAAGGTTAGAGTTGGGACATGGTTTTAACTGTGAAATAAAAGATACTATTAATTTTGTCTGATAAAAAAATCAATAACTAATGTTTCAAGCTCTTTTGTTTCCTCGGCTAGAAAAATAAAGTTCAGGTATATGCTTTCCCATGATTTATGGGCTAGTTTGAGACATTAGAAAAAGAAGTAGATCCAGTCTGATCCAAGAAGCAATCAGAGCCCAGGCCTCCAGCAAGGACTCCTTTTTGTTATCTTCAAATCCCATTTTCTTGTGCTACCGACAATCACGCAGAGACTTGTCATTATTGGAAAGTAAGCTTTCAGAATTCAGGCTATTTACAGGATTCTAAGGGGACATCCGCTCCTCCAGTAGAGCATATTGGATTTTGTCTATAAATGAGTGCTCACTGTCTCTAGGCTCTTTCCAATGGGAAATACCTAGAAGGGAAAAAGAAGTCCAGACTTCAGACATACTTCCCATCAAAGCCTGTGTCTTAATTTGAGGCATGGTGAGAAACAGCGTGCGAACATGCCTGCCTGCCCACTGTACGTCTTGTCTGCACCTTGACCCTGTACTATATTATGGCTATTTCTTAAACTCATGCTAACATTAAACAGCTCCATTTACCTCCTCCTGCTAAGATTAATAAAAGTGGTAATAAAATTGTTTTTATTTTATTGAGAAAAGGAAAAAAAAGTATCCGCCTCCTCCCAGCCTCCCATTTCCCTCTCAGTCTCCCATTTCCCTCCCCCTCCTCCCACCCTTCTCCCCCTCCCCCAAGCTCCTCTCCCCCTCCCTCTCCAGTCCATAGAGCAGTCAGGGTTCCCTG
>NC_022009.1:106250903-106254917 GCF_000317375.1 Microtus ochrogaster
CTGGGATACCTCACTCAGGATAGTGTTTTCTATTTCCATCCATTTGCATGCAAAAAAAACAATAAAATTGTTTTTATCTCCTTTAAGAGGACTGGTCAAGTAGTTATTATACAGAAAGTCTACTACCTAGGTAACTGAAAGAATATGCAATGCATATCAATGGATATGACAGGCAATCAGACCATGCACAGCTTAGAGGACTAGACCCTCTATTTGGTTCTTGAGTGCCAGCCTTTTTTATTTTATATAGATCTTATATAAGATGGGTTATTCTTTGGTTGTTGCATATTAATCTGTTTCTGGATCAAGAAGGTCACAAGCCATTAACTAAGCCTACGGTCACAAGGAATGGCCTTCATCTTTGCGGTTCCTCGGGCCAAAATTCTGCTAAGCCAAGAACCCCTTCTGTCTGCTTCCACGGGCCTAGGGAGCTCACATATTTGGATTTTTTTATCTTAAATTCTTCTAAATCCAGATCCACTATTTCTCTCTTGGGATGAGAAGTGGCTCCCATTTCCTTACCAGAGTATGTGTCCTACACAGAAGCCCTGTGTTTTCAAACACAGCACAGTGAAGGGTGGCAGACATACCTTCACCTGTCTGAGAGGACCATCTCCAGAAGAGTACACTGTAAGCCATTTTACATCACTCTGGCACAACACCCGAGTGAATCAACTTCATGGAAATAAGGTTTCCTCAGACATATCAGTCCATGGTTAGCTGGCTTCAAATGCATTGCTTTTAAGCCTGCAGCAAGGCAGAGAAATGGCAAAAAAGCACTGTAGAGGAATGCCACTCACTCTTGGTATCAGTGTGTGTCCATCACTCTAAAGATGGAATGGACAGAAAGAGAGAAGGAAACGAGGGGCGTTGTATTATTTCAGTGGATTAGCCATTTAAGTAGGAAAGTGGAAACTCTGAGAGTTGAAGGTTTAATAGTAAAGATCACAGCAGGCTACAGAGTGTCAACTGAGAGTGAGAAGTTTTGCAGAATGCAGGCCCCCAATAGGAGATACCAGAGCAGCCAGCCCCTTCGTGTCTAAGAAGGTTTGCAGAATGCAGGCCCCCAGTAGGAGATACCAGAGCAGCCAGCCCCTCCGTGTCTAAGAAGGCTTGAGTGTTACAATTGAGGGACTCTTGGGCTGCAAGCACCTGCAAGGGCAGATTTCTGTCTGTGGGTAAAATGCAGTTGGAGGTTAAAGCAGAAATGAGTAACCCTGCCTAAAGATGCAGGTCTCGTCCTAGAGGCTCTGACCAGGCTCCCTGCCTAATGAAAAAGTTTAAGATGCAAGAGACTCTGATAAATCAGTGTTGAAGGCAACCTTCTCTCTGTTATAAATGAGCTGGCTCAGAGCCAGGCCCTGAAGTCTGTCTCCTCTTCCTCCTCCATTGACTTCTGCAGTGGTTCTGATTCCAAAGCCCAAGAGTGTCTGAATTATAGGATACTAACTGGTTGAATGTAGATATGCAAATGAGGTGCAAATCAGGACCAATCAGGGAAGAGCTTCCAAACCTGGGATTGCAGGGAAAACAATGAGCCCACCAAAAGCTACCAGAAATTTACACTCAGGCCTGCTACTCTCTGCCTCTCTGCTGCATTAGAAAACAGAACAGATGTTTGTGTACAAGCTTCCCTTGTTTACAATTTTTAGTTGCTAAGGTGATATTTGTGTACTGCCACATGCCTCCTCCCTACCAATTTTGTTGAGAAGGGAAGTTTTCAGAGTTGTTTTTGGTTTCTTTTTATTTCTTTTGTGGGTGGTACCTTGCTGCTGCTGTATTAACAACTATCAAAATTCTGTTCTTTGTGGCTCCTTTCCCCCTGGGCCTAAGGCCTGCAACTTTCAGAAAGATCCAAATCAGAGAACCCCATCCACCTGTAACACTTGCAGAAGGTTCCTATCCTGTTGGTTACTGTTTAAATAATATGGAGGGGGATTGAGGGTAGATTATAGATCTTGTAAATGTCAGGAACTTCCTAAGACTTGCCTGTTGAGTTTACTTCCTAAACATTCTTTTTTTACTTCCTCAGTCTTAACAACCTCCTTGTGGGAGGAAATGATTCAATCCAGAAGAGATGTCTATACAACATGAAAGCACACACAGAGGGGAGAGAGAGAGAGAGAGAGAGAGAGAGAGAGAGAGAGAGAGAGAGAGAGAGAAACTTATTCAAAAATCACTAGCTCAATGGAGAACATTTTGTTAAAATGAGTCATCTAAGCTGCATGCCTGGTTTAATCACACACCCAAGCCATTTTTCAAACTTTTATGTCATTAAGCATGTGTCAAACCCAATCTGCTGCCATTGTCAACACTGCTTGAGAGGAACATAATTCTACTCTCTTGTTCCTGCATTGGTAATTTGTGCAGCACATTTTCTTTTAAGACACCCTAAATGTTGATTAAAACAGGCACATTCACAGGCCTGACTATGGAACAAGCTGGAAAAATCAGGTAAAGAATGAAACCTGTTCTCAGCATTCTGTCTATGGGAATGGGGCAGGGCTTGAAGGAAAGTGTTCGTGTTTTCCATGCAGAACCACTCAAGCCTCCATGGGCATGTGAGATTGCACTGCAGGAGGAATTGTACAGTTCCACCGGGGTGGGGCTTTCTTCACATCACATCCTCTTCCCGCTCTGTGAAAAACAGCAGTCGTAAAGATACAACTCTTCAGCACGCAGCCAGGAACACCTAACATCAAAATAATTAACTAAAAATTTAAAAAGCAGTTTTGTTTTATTTTGTTTTGTTTTGTCTCTGGACTCTACCTTCAGAATGTAGTAAGTGCCGCCACCTAGGGGCAAAACCTTAAATGTATATTTAGAAAAAGTTCACAGGCAATCCCTATAAGTGTAATTAGTTGGAATGTGTGGAAGTAGGTGAAACTAATAATAAGCAATAATAAATATTATGCCTGGCACTGAATGAATGTATTCGATTTTCCCAGTTCCTACTGCCATCCTCCTGCCAGTGACCTTCATTGCTCACCTGGGCTATTGCCTTGCCTTCTCTCCTGCTATCCCTGCTTCTGTATTCTCACCCCCCATAGCCACAGCACAGCCACAGCAGCCAGAGCCACCATAAGGGCTTAGTCATCCTGTGACTTTATCCACCAAGGCTTTCTAATGACCCCAAGTCTCAGGCAGGATGGAATTCAAAGAGACCATTCAAGTTCTTTACCACCACTCCCTGCCTCCTGCCCCTGCTGCTGGAGCCCAGGCATGATTCACATTCAGGAAAACCTCTTTCCTGAGTTGTTCAAAAGTTCCTCTCTCTCTCTCACTCTCTGTCTCTGTCTCTCTCTCTCTCCCCGTGTGTGTGTGTGTGTGTGTGTGTGTGTGTGTGTGTGTGTGTGTGTGTGTGTGTCGGTCTCTCAATCTCCCAATGAGAAAAGATTCTATGGCTTCACCTGGCTAGCCCCCTCCTGTGATCTCACTTGTTTCTAACAAACAGAGAACAGAAACACTTGTGTGAGGGTGGAGGAGCATTCTCATGATTCAATTTTTAAGATTATTACTTCCATCTTGTAGCTAGCTCTGGCTGGTTTTATAAGACAAACCCCCAATAAAAAGGATCTTGAGGCTCCCTGTTTATACTGGGTCACAGGAAGGAGCTATTTCTAGCCAAAAGCCACACAAGGAACCTTGGAAGTGGTTCTTTCCCTAGGTGAGCTCTTAAATAAGACCTCAGTCATTTCAACTCCTTGATTGCAGCCTGTGAGAGAAATCTAAGGCTATATCAAACTCATATACTCGATCCACAGGCACTCTGAAATGATGAATGAGTGTTGGATATTTTTTAAATTGCTAGTGTGGGAATAATTGCTTATTCAGTAATAAACAGCTGACCTACCCCCTTGCCTATATTTTACAATTTAGCCCTGGCTATTCATCCTGTCTCGTAGCCCTATTTTGTTTGTTTTGTTTTTTTATGTCCTACACACACACACACACACACACACACACACACACACACACATCAAACACACACATTTATGAACAAATGTGGTATTC
>NC_022009.1:106255017-106271199 GCF_000317375.1 Microtus ochrogaster
ACACACACACACACACACACACACACACACACCACACACACACACACACACACACATTTATGAACAATATAGGTACTTATATGTTTAATCTCATTTTACTATTATATGTCTCTTTTTACTAGTTGCCCTATGCTCATGGCCTAAAAGCATTTTTGGCACATTATAAATTCTCAATATGTTTTACCAGATTAGTAAAGTGATCATTGAGTTTTTTAGCCAGTACAATGGATATGTGTAACACTATGGTGTTGAAAATATGGGGTGTGCAGATGGTAAGTTGCCAGAGCACACCAAAAATTAGTTGAAGCAGAATTTGAATCCTGACTGTCTGACCTTTAATTCTTTCACTATCAAAGAGTTTTCAAACCAAGGGACAATCCCATCTTTCAGACTAATTCTCAGAGGCTTAAAGCTTTTCTAAAACTAAAAGTAGATGAGGATGGGAGAGGTGGCTCAGCAGATAAGAGCACTGGCTGCTCTTGCAGAGGACCTGGGCTCAGTTCCCAGCTCCCACATAGTGGCTCACAACTGTGTGTAAGTAACTCCAGTTCCAGGGGACCTGACACTATCTTCTGGCCTTCAGGGACACTGCATGCATGTGGTATACACACATACAAGTAGCAAAACACTAATACGCATACGCATAGATAAAATTAAAGCTTGAAAAATAGACCAACTTGAAGAGGGGATCTGAAAGCATGTGTATTCTCAACCCTCGGGATGTGCACCGTGTCACATAATCCTGAAACACAGCTGAGGAATTCTGCATGTGTCCAGGTCAGTTCTGATTTTGCTAAGAGGTTGTGACTACTTGAGCACAGACTGCAAGCACCAGCATCTTACATGACAACCCTGAAGTAGAAGTGGTGGAGCTGGAGAGATGGCTGTGTGGTTAAGAGGACTGGCTGTTCATGTAGAGAACCTGGGTTCTCTTCCCAGCACTCATATGGCTTCCAACCATCTACAATCCCTGTGTCAGGGGCTCCAATGCTGCCCTCTTCTGACCTCTGGAGTACTGCACCCATGTGGTACACAGACGTAGATGCATTCATAGTTATGAGAGAAAAATAGATCTTAAAGGTAAGTAATTATGAGGCTTAGATGGCTAGAAATTTCAGGATACAACCACAAAGCTCTGGTCTTACACTTTCTGACATACCTGTTACCAGACTTTTCTGTGGATCCTGGACTTTCACCTCTCCATGTCTCACAGCTGTGCCTAAGCAAGCTTCCCATGGCAGAAGGATACTGGAGGGTGGGATCTTCCCTAGGAGCCTTGCTCTGCTGCCCAGGGGAAACATTCTGACTTCAGCTTCATCTCTAAACCGGTGTTGCATCCACCTGGCTCTGGATACTCCCTCAAACTTGTATAAAAGGCCACAGCCTTTCAAAAGACCGAAGTTCTGTTTCAAATGTCACCATCCAGGATGCCCTTTCCTCCCTAGCTTTAAATCCACTTTGCCACATTTAGGGTGGTTGGCCCATACCTCCCAGATAAAAAAAGCCACTGAGCAATGCACAGATTCAGTCATGCAGACAACATGGTCCTGTTTCAACACTTCAATTAATATTTGCTTGAAATACAAAATTACTTATTTAAGGGCAGAGTCATTCTGAATTGTTTAGGAAATACCTTCCATAGAATAGCTTATATATTTTGTCATTATAGCCCTGTTTCCTCCAGGGCCTGGGGTTTGTCAAACTATTGTCATTGCTAGCTTCTTCTTTTTCCCCAGAGATCATAATGACTATTTACGAAACACCTACTTTATATTATGCTCCATGTAGAAGCTCTACCTTTATTCTGCTAAACCTTCTGCCAGTCTAGCAAGGTAGGTATTATTATCTCCTACTAACCCAAGGTCACAGAGCGAGGAGGAGCTATGTGGAACAGGCCCTCAGACCCTAGTAACCTGATTCTAAAGCCTGTCATTTCAGCCTCTGCTTTGACTTTTCGGCTCTGCTTATTTACTTTAGGCTGCAGAAGACTGGGATTCCCATGAGCATCTTAGTATTTTCAACATCTGTTTCTAGATCTGTCTTGTCTCTCCAAGTTGGTATGGCCTTCCATATGGGGTAAGAACTTATTGTAAGCTTATTATTTTTTACATTTCTTAGTTTAAATTTGTTTATATTTTGGAGACTGGAGAGATTGCTTGGAGGGTAGCGTGCTCTTGCAGAGGACAGAGTTTTGGTTCCCAGAACCAACATGGCTGTTCACACCTGCCAAGAACTTGAGTCCTAGGGGATCTGACAACCTCTTCTGACCTCTGCAGACACTGCACACACATAGTGCATTTACATGCATGCAGACACACCATACATATTTTGGTCCATAGCTGCTTTCTTGTTTGCCATATGTGTAGAGTCTGGGTTGCATAGACTCCTTCTGTCAAAAACAAAACGATTGTGCCTTAAACACTCAATTTCAGTCTTAAGTTGTCTTCACCAACAAAATGGAAACCGCTGATTACTTATGTCATAATCATTACATCAAGTTTTAATTTCTGTCCTAATGAGCGGAAGCATCTCAAATCTGTGGCCTGGACCATATTGCTCTGTACTTCATGTCTTCCCAAATGTACAATAGACCATTAAGTCCTTGTGTAATAAGAGAAGTCTTTCACATGATGCGCCTGTATTTCTGAACAAATAACTTAGGTTAATGGTTATATTACTTGTTAACTCATCCACTTAACAAATATCTCTTTCTAACACTATATTTGTTACTAGGGGCAAAAAGGCAAAAATAAAACAGACATATCTCTTGATATCTTTGATTTAGTACTCTGACTGGTATAAAAAATAAGTGAAATAAAATTGGTTAAAATTATGTAGAATGGTGACTGGAGAGAGGGCTCAGTGGTTAAGAGCACTGGCTGCTCTTCGGAAGACCTGGGTTCAACTCCCAGAATACACATGGGGACTCACAACAACTTGTCACTCTAGTTCCAGGGGTCTGACTCCCTCTGGTCTCCACAGGTACTACATACATATGGTACACAAATATACTCTCTGGCACACACACATATACATAATTTTTCTTTGAGACAGGGTTTCTCTGTAGCTTTGGTGCCTGTCCCGGAACTAGCTCTTGTAGACCAGGCTGGCCTCGAACTCACACAGATCCGCCTGCCTCTGCCTCCAGAGTGCTGGGATTAAAGGAGTGCGCCACCACCGCCCGGCCGCATGTACATAATTTTTAAGTGAATAAATTCTTAAAATGATATAGTATATAACTTTATGATTCCTGGTAATTTAATGTTTTCTGAACTAGCAGCTGTCAGACTCTCTATTGTCTGACGATAGCATTTTGTGCTCAAGTGCAATGAGCAGTTACTAGAGGTCATACTTGCAGAGCATATGCAAAGTCCAAAGTGTGATCCCAGGCACTACAGAAACAATCTGAGGCCAAAAGAGTACCATGGTCTCGTTGGTCTCTTCTCCACGGCCGAGTCTTTTCGTTTAAGAAGCGTTTTCTTTTCACAAAAGAAGGAGGCAGGAAACTTTTCTGCTACATTTCCTGTTTCCTTGCAGGTGATGAAGAGGAAACGGGATGGAATCAGAAGAAGCAAAGGGAATGGCTGTCAGCAAAGACCCTAGGGACTCATCTGTGAGCGTAATAACGGTTCCCTGGGAACCTTCCACGGTTGGAAAGCCTGCCATGAAGGATCTTGAAAGTAGATTCAGACATGCGCAGAGGAGGACCAGGAGAGCATCCTGGCAGAGACTATCCCCCACAGGTCTGCTGAAGCAATGATCTTGAGGAATAGCCTAGTCACAGAAAACACTGGTTGGTACTGTAGTTAAGTCCACTGGTGATTCAGGTTCCTCCACCACCCTCCAGCTCAGCGACTCTGAGCCAGTTTCCTGCCAAGCCATTTAGATTTTATTTTCAAATTGTGTGTGTGTGTGTGTGTGTGTGTGTGTGTGTGTTGCCTACATATTTGTTCACTGAACATGACTGTTGTGCATGAGGTCAGAAGAATGCATTAGAATCCCTAGAGCTGGAGTTCTGGAAGGTTGTGAGCCACTGTATAGGTGCTGGGAATTGAACCTGGGTACCCGGAAGAGAGCCAGAGCTCCTTTCTGCTGAGCATCTCGCCAGCTCCCTGCATGTACAGGAGAGAGCCTTAACTCTGCTTTTTCGTGTATAACTAGAGGATAAGCACAAAAGCTACAGAAGCATAGATTTAGATAATGCTTGTCACATTTTGACCACAATACCTAGTGCAAATAAAGTACTTTATAGATATTAACCATCAAAAACAAAAGAAATGAAAAAAAAAGATCAATCAAGTCTCTATCCAGTTATGAATGACGTTATGGAATAAGGAGGCTTTAAGTTCCAGGAAATGTTCAGGAGACAAGAAGTCTCAAGTTCCCTATCAGAGCCTTAACAAGAAACCATAAAGTTACTGCTTTAATAAATTGCCAATACTGATATTAACACTAAAACTGATATCAATACTGATTGTTTTCATGTATACCCTTATTGAACTTGTAGATATTTGAGTCATTTGAGGACTGTGTGAAAATTTAATTTCTTATCCTTAAAATAATGGATATTCAACTGCCTACAAGCCCAGTTCCAGGTGCTCCTATACTCTCTTTTGGTCTTCCTGGATACTGCACACAGATGGTCCACATACATGCATTCAGACAAACACACATACCCATAAAATAATAAAGTAAGTAAATAAAAATTGAAACTATAGATAATCCTAATTTAATGATTGGTTTAATCTGATCAAATGTTCAGGTGAATTCATATTTGTTTAACCTACAGTTAGGATGAAGTTATTTGTCTCTTCTTGGCTATTGAGATGCTCCTAACACATGGTTTTCCCTTTAGTGACATCTTCATCTTCTGGACAAATTCTGGAAGACTATCAATCATATTCCATGTAGAGAATTTCCATCCTCATCCAGGATGAGAGTGATGACTCAGAAGATTCTCTGCTTCTCACTTCCCTTGCAGCATCCCCACAGCTTTCTGAAAAGCCACCAAGATACAGGTAAAGTGGAATGTGCAATAACTCATCTAGCCCTAGATTGCCTATGACACTCAGTAATATTTTGTTTTGTCCTATTTTGATCTTAAATGTCTCCCAAATGCTGAAATGAAGGGACATCCCCACCTGATGCTGGCACTGGGAGAATATGGAGGCTTGAGGAGGTGTGGCTTAATGGAAGAAGATAAAATATTGGGGTGGACATCAAGGAGAATATTGGAATCCTTGTTTCCTTTATTTTTTCTTCCTAGTAAGCAGTTCATCCTTCCACACACTCTCATCCATCTTGTGTAGTCCATAGAGCCTAAAACATCATAGCAAACTGACCATGGGTCGAACTTTAGCCAAAATAACCTTTCTTCCTTTTTTAAGTGGTTTGGCTCAGGCATTTTATCATAGTGAGAGAAAGCTAGACAGGTTCTCTTATTTGAATAACTTCCAGCTCCGTCTATAAGAGCAAACATCAAAAAGCAATATTATTAATAATCACATTCAACATTTGGGTAACAGCTGCTCACCAAGAGACACTTGTAAGATTTGTCACCATATGTATGTATGTGATGCATAGATTTGTCTGCATGAGTGTTTTCTTGGGTGAATACTGGCCAAGGCCGTGATCAACCTCTGCTAATAGCAATGCCTACCAGACTGTGACTTCATAATACAAAATGGGCCTCACTCTCTTTTGTATTTACTGTTGTAAATTCACTATAACAAATCAGTTAATTAAAGGGAGAAATTTATGTTGTCTTTAGATTAATGAAGCTTCCAAAGGTAGATTTTTGACAGGAGAAGGTTGGAAAATGCGTGCTTGGGTTTAACATGAATGGGTTTATCTGAAAAGGAAGTAAAGAAATATGCTTAGCTGGCTTCTTCATTATTAAAATTTGTGTGGGATATATGCCAGAGATCAAACTGTTTTCTATGATGGTGGCTTCAAAATAAAATAAAAATATTTGCATTTAAAAGATCTTTTTTTATTGCCTAAGTATGTGTCTGTGCACATGTGTGTGCAATGCCCTTAGAGGGCAGAAGATGGCATCAAATTCCTGGAACTGGAATTACAGGCCATTGTGAACTGCCTTGAGGATGCTGGGAACCAAATCTTGGTCCTCTGCAAGAGCAGCATTACTGATCTTTACTGCTGGATCATCTTTTTAGCCATGATGGTTGGGGGTTTTTGTTGTTGTTGTTGTTTTGTTGTTTTACTAGAGTTGAAGACTATTTTCTAGAACTTCTTATCAGCAGGGTCAGACCATACACTCCTTTGTGTCTGACTCATTTCTTACCACAAATTTTTTTTGAGAGCCATGTATACTGATAGCATCAGATGTCATCTTTTTTGGTTTCTGAATAGTATTTCATTGTTTGGACACAGTAAGTGTATTTATCTTATAAACTGCTGGACATTTGAATAGTTGATAGCTTCTTTTGGGGGGAGTATTAATGATTAAAACTGTTTTGATATTCGTGTGAATATGTGACTTCGTTCTCTTCGGTGAATACTCAGGAGTAGAATTGTGAATTCATTTGATAATTACATATTTAACTTTAATTAAAAAATTAAAATCTTCTACACTATTTTCTAGAATGCTTGGCATTTCTACAAGCAGTGTGTCTGTTCCAAAACTTTCACATTAGAGACTGTAAAGAAAATATTTTTGTATTGCTACAGAATCTAAGCTAAAAAAACATGAGATCTTGAGCTAAGAATGAACCTTGGAAAATTAATTTAAACCTGCATGTAGCTGGAACATTCCAGAGAGATTTCGCTAATTCTGATCCACATTTTGCTAAAAGAAAATTTTTCTGTACATTACAATTTTACACAAAAATCTTCACATTAAATAGACAGTCCTTCCTCATGAGCCAGGCAGCTCCAGGTTGATTATGGTCTGGAGGCTCTGTGGAAGGGGCACACCAGGAAGGCTGCTTTAGGGCAAAGGCAGAAGCAGAGCAAAGAAATTTGCAATTGGCTAGTCTGAGAGACTACAGTTTTGAATTTTCTTAGTAAGAAGTTCCAGAAGGGTCTGCTGGATTTTCAGATGGCTGTGTAGGAACCCATTTTCACCTCAGGGTCATGGCCCTTAAGTTGATTATTTAAATGTTACTTATATCACAAAGAAAAAAATAATACATGTGACTTTGGAGACATCTCTTGGTCATAAAAGCTGAACACAAGGAAATGATCACAACTGAAGGAGACTGAGCCCAGAATAGACCCATCCGTTTATGTTCAACACAATTAGAATATATTTGTATTAATTCATTGAGAATTTCATACATACAATGTATTTTAATCATAGTCAACCCTGAATTCCTCCCTTGACTTCTCCCTGGTCCATCTCTACTTCACCAGCCCCTTCCAACTTCCTGTACTCTTAAAAAAAAAAAAAGTATAGCCTATTGAGTTCAATTTGTGCCACTCACACCCTCTTAGGATAGGGCCAGCCACTGCAGTGCTATCAATCTATCAAAGAAAAAACTTTAAAGACAACTGATTCTTCCTTCGCTAGAAGCCATCAACTGTCAGAGCTCTTTGTTTATGGGTAGAAGTTCATGAGTCCCTCGTTTCAATGGAAATTTTTTTAAAGTAATATTTACCAGTATTTCACGGTTTCAGCTGTTCAAAATGTCATTTTAAAATAAGTGAAGTTAAATTGGAATTGAAACCCTCTGGTAATTCTAGAGAGCTACATGGAGCTAGCAGGATTTTAGCAGTAGTGTCTACATCATTCCACAGAAAGAGAAAAGATTTGAGGAAAATAACAGTATCATAGTCTCACTTGACACCATTCTTATGAAAATTTAGTCTAGTTTATAGACCTGTGCTATGATTTGAAAGAAAATGGCCCCTAAAGCGAGATATATAAGGAGGTGTGGCTTTGTTGGAGTGAGTGTGGCCTTATTGGAGGAAGTGTGTTGCTGTGGAGGTGAGTTGTGAGGTCTCATATGCTCAAGTCATACCCAGTTTCTCAGTTCACTTCCTATTGTCTGTAATTCAAGATGTAGGACACTAGGATATTTTCCCAGCACCTTGTCTGACTGCACATACCATGTTGTGCTATGATGATATGGACTAAATCTCTAAAATGTCAGCAAGCCACCCCAACTAAACATTTTTCCTTTATAAGAGTTGCCATGGTTATGGTGTCTCTTCACATCAATAGAAACCCTAACTAGTACAACCCAATTGTGAAAGTGAAAGATATGGAGCTTCTATAAGTATTAGAAAGGAATTTCATCACAATCTTTGTGTAAACTGAGATTTCTTAGGAACTTTTTCAATGTTAAGCCCAAAATGTGTTCTTGAGAAAATGAGACTTTTCCCCTCCTGTTACATGCAGGGAACACTGCCTGGAAGACACCACTACTAGGGATAGCAACTGGGTTTGGGTCCCGATCTGTGATTTTAATCTGCTCTGCTTTTTTAACTTTGCTTATTGTATAACCTCTGTTCTCTGTGGTGTTTCTTCTTAAGGGATGGCCCAATTTCTGTCAGACTTTAAATAGGTTCTAATTAATTTCCTCAGCTGTAGTTATGCTGAGGGTATTCTCCAGTGACTTACAGGGAACTGGGAAAGTTGCAGTTAAGGAGAAGCTTGGTTTTCTGAATCAGGAAAAATACAGCCTGGTGTGGTTGTCACAGCCAAGGCAATGGTGATGGTGAAGAGTGTGTTGAGGGGGTTGCTAGGGGAAACAACATCACCTATGTTTTCCTCTACAGGTTTTAAAACTCATCTGTTTCTATTATAATGTGTTATGAACATACAAAGTCCTGAAAGTAATCTCATTGTTCAAACATTGTGTGTGTGTGTGTGTGTGTGTGTGTGTGTTTGCTTTGCTTTGCTTTGACTTTTCAGGCAGGAGCTAACCAGATAGCCTGGGGTACTCTCAAACTCATGAGCATCCTGTCTCAGCTCCCAAGTATTGGTTGAAAAGGACGTGCCACCAAACCTGTGGTCCATAGTAGATCTAACTGGTCCATTAGAAATGGTGTTAGCTTCCTCCCATATATGGGTGTTGGCCTTTTCCTCATTCATTGTGCTCAGCTTTCTTTATTTCCAAGGCCAAACACACTCCTTTCCTTTTTCCGTAGCTTCCTTTTTCCGTGTTTTCATTGCTAAGGTCCAGGATCCTATTCCTATCTGTGCTAAATTTGGATATAGCCCACTCACTGGGATGCATATATTTTCACATTTAAAATAAATTTCTCTTACCAATAATTAATAGTCCCAGGACTTTTAAGGAGAGAAATTTTATATGAATAATCTAGTAAATCTGTTATGCAATGCAAAACACAAATGAGGAAGGGAGAGAGGCTCTAAGGCAGGCCTGTCCCACAGGAAAATGGGGTGTGATTGACAGGGAGACTCTGCCTCTTCATTGCCTTGTCTTCAGCACAGATCTTCAAGTTGTAAATTGGATTCTACAACCCATTTCCAGGGAAAGGAAAAGCACAACAAACACTGCTTTGAAAGCCTAAGACTGTGCCCAGCCCACTGCCTTTCATCTTGGCTGTAAATTGCCACCTTCACAGACGGGCTCTGGCGTTTTCTACATGAAAGGAGCAAAGCAGAAAGCCAGCCATGAAAATGCAGCTCACCTTCCTACACAAGACTGTCCTGAAGCTAGTATGTCAGTTCTCTGAGTCTGTTTCCTCTTTGCTTTGTGACTAGGAAAGTCTAGGGCACCTAAGAACACCTTCAGTCTCAATACTACAGAAAAGTATTTTAAATTTATACCCAAAGAGAGGAAATAACACAAGAAAAAAATTCTGTCACCTTTTGAACATATTTTGTGAATTTGTCTATTATAAGTTTATCTCTCTGTCTCCCTCTTGATCTTTCTTCTCTCTCCCTCCCCCCTCTACTTCAACTCTCTTCCCCCTTTCCTCTCCCTCTCTCTCCTCTATTTCTCTCTCTTTCTCCTCACTAAGCAAGTCCTGGCTCACTTGGAAATCTCTATGTAGACTAGGCTGGCCTGGAACTCAAAGGGACTCACCTGCCTCTGCCTCCTTGGTGCAGAGATAAGGCATGCTTTAAGGCACTTCACTTAAGAAAGATGAATCTTGTTTCATTAACATCTCAAATGCTTCCAGTATATTATAATTATGTAATTGATTTATATTTGAAATAAGTGATCTGTTACTTAGGAATTAAAATGTTCTGTAAATCAAAAGATATTTTAGAGTCATATTTGACATACATTAAAAGATTTATTCAATTAAATATAGTTTCTTGTGCCTCGAAATAATGAACAAAAAAAAGTAAGAAAGGGCAGACAGAAAATAAAGGTGTAAAGGTTGGAGAAACACTGACATAGGATTATCAAAAGAGATGAGTATTTGGCATCATGATGGTTAATTATTTAGAAATTTAGAAGCAACTTGTAAAAGAAAATTATAAATCACCAAGGCCAATGAATAAATGTTTATTCTACTAGCAAGTAAAAATACCAAATAAGAACAAGAATGAAAGATCATTCCTTAGCCGTTCAATTAGAAAAAACAAAGACTCTTATCTGTGAGTATGATTTAGTCCCAGTGGTTCTCAACCTATGGGTGACAACACTTTTGGGGCTCACTTAAGACCATTGTGAAACACAGATATTTACATTAAAGTTCATAACAGTAGCAAAATTATAGCTATGAAGTATTAATGAAAATAATTTTATGGTTGAGGGTACCACAGCATGAGGACCTGTATTAAAGGGTCGCAGCTTTGGGAGCGTTGAGAACCACTGGTTTAGAGAGAAGATACAGCAAATTGCCAACACTAGTTACTGTAAATGGATAGAATAGCAAAGAGTAATTAATTCTTCATTAGAAATGTCCGAAATGTTCTGCCTGATAAAAAGAGCATGTATTAGTCTTATAACTTAAAAATAAGAATGTTCTAGGAAAACAACAAAATTCACACACAAAAAACACAATTCTCCATGTTGGTTTTCTTAAATGGTACCACATAAGTTGTAGTGGTGGTTAATACAGAGACCAAGAGCCAGTTAATATTCAGACAATAAAAGAATATGGCATGCTCAGTTCTCAATGGGACATCTATATCATAGTGCCTGCCACTGAGACTCAGGGATCACATATGAAGGGGAAGAATGATTTTAGGGGCCAGAGGGAACTATTTGTTTCAAAATAGTACTTGTGGACAGACAGTGAAGGAAACCATTGAAAACAGAAAGCTCATGAAGATGGAACTGAACAAGGGGACCATGTTCCATCCCCAATAAGCAACAGAAGAACTTGGCAGCTTTGGCCACATGGTTCTGGCTTTCAAGTTAAGGACAGAAGAAAGGGCTTAAGAATCTTCCTCCATGACAAAGGAAAACTGCTTAGGTCAGGCATGTGTCAGGGGTGGCCCTGAATGGAGGCCTAAAGAGGCCCTTGTGTGAAGCTGCGAAGTTGAAGCCTGGATTTCCTTGGAGACCCTTAAGAAGTTGGAGATGCCAGAGTCGTGGGATCCCTGCAGAGGAGAACTGCTAATGGAGTGGAACCAACTCAAGAGAGAGAAGTGTGTTGCCTTCAGCAAAGGTGAAAGAAGTTGGAGCTCTGAAGAGCACTTTGACATCAGACATGAAGATTCGGAGTTTAGAGTTTACCCAGTTGATTTTCAATCTTGTTTAGCACTGCTTGTACTGCCTGTTTTCCAAGATTGACTTTACTTGTTTTCCGAAACAGATTGACTTGGAGAAATCACTGAGACAATCTGAGATTGCCCTCAACAACCTGCTGATCACTGCACATTTCTGTAAAATTTCATTTGCATGTTTGCCCCACCTTGTGGTTTTAGGGTGTAAAATGAGAATGCAAATTGGACCTGGGTTTGAGGCCTTTCAGGAGTTGTCTGGATAGTCCTGCCTTGCCTTTTTTTTTTTTTTGGTAGCAATTAAGTCAGATAGAATTTTGAATAGTCAGTCCAAGATGTGGGGTCTGGATTACACGGGACCTCACCCAGACGTGTGGTGGGTGGCCTTGGTGTGGATTCGCTGTAGGAATCACTGTGGAGTCAGACTGTAAGCCCCTTCAGCTATGAAGGTGGGAAGTCTGAGTCCTTGAAGGCATTTCTCCAAGGTGTTCCACTTTACAAGGGGGTGTTGTTGCAGTGGAATGAGTTAAACAAATAACTTAGATCAACAAATCCAGAGCCCCTAAGACGTGTCAGTTAAGGTTTAATAAAAATGCATTCAGGGAATCTTCATTAAGAGCTGGCATTCTGTTGGTGGTGTTTACCTAATCATATTAGCTGCAGCTCCCAGTGGTGATATCGCTCTGAAATTTGTCTGAGTTCTTCCAATTCTCATAAAATGCCTCTCTGTGCTATTTATGTTTATACTTAGACATCCTGCCCTGATTCTCACCGACATGCATCCCACATTGCTCCTCAGGGACCATTTCTAACTTGAGGTGTCTCACTACCAGCTCAAACTCAATATTCATTGTTTTATTTCTTGTCAAAGTTTTCAGAGAATGTCTCATGTAAACAGGACATGGAAGTTACATTTAGCATACTTTGACTTTGAGTAAATCTAAATAAGAAAATTAAAATCATTCTCATTCTTGGGCTAGGCATGTGGCGCACATCTTTAACCATTTACTTCAGAGGCAGAAAAGGGGAGATATCTGTGAGTTCATGGCTAGTTGATTTACATAGTGAGTGCTTAAATTACTGCCCCAACTTCCTTCAAAGAAGGATCTTGACCTGGAAGTGTAAACCAAATATTTTATACTTATATGAGTTTAGTAGTCAAGTTAATAATGCTACTGATAATGACATGCCTTTATCCTAGGTGGAGAGACCATCAATATTACAAGTGTCTTGATTATGCAAATGAGGTTTTTGTTGCATTTTATTTTATGTGTCTGGGTATTTTGTGCGCATGTATGACTGAGCACCACATTGTTGCCTGTGGAGGACAGAAGAGGGAGGTGGATCCTCTGGAACTGGAGTGATAGATGGTTGTGAGATGTGGCCTCTGGGTATCAAACCTGAGTGCACTGGAAGAGCAACCAGAGCGTTGAGCCACGAGCCTCCTCCCGAGCCCTGTATGAAGATGTTTCTATGAGGAAGAGCAGGATATCAGCCACCAGTCAGTCATCTCTAAATACACCATTTGCAGAGACTCCCAGGGCATATTTCTGTGTTTGTTTATCCTGTCTTCTTTAAGGTATCGTATCTGAAAGCAGGAAGGATGCTGAAGCTGTGAGCTGGTCCTCCACAATGACAAGCAGATTGGGGATAGGGTTGTCACATCCCCTCCTATGTGGTCCCCATCCCATTACTACCTCTACAAACTGTGTAGCCTTGGTCGAGTCTCCAGGGTCTTAAGAACTGGTTTTCTTCATATGTAAATGAGACCAAAAATAGAAGCTCAAGAGGTAATTTTGAAAATTAAATAGAGGTCGTACCTGACACATGGTGATTATGATTCTTTGCTGAGTCGCATGCAGCTGCAGCTTATAAAAGCATTTGAGAAATATTACCCAAGTCTTTGCTGCTCTGAGATTCTGTGCACAAAACAAGCAGATGGGTGTTGTAGGTAACAAAGTCCCTGAAACCAACCACCATGATCCAGGGCATTGAAAGATCTTAACCTCTTGGCGTTTCTCTCTGCGGCAGGTACCCCAGTGCTGACCTGCTCTATATATTCATAGTACACCACCTATGTGCCCAGCCTGGAAGAGAACATAAAGTTCTAAATTCCCCTTCTCCTTTTGGAGAGGTCATTAAGCACGTATTTGTTGTTGGTTTTTGTTTTGTGCTTTTTTTAAATTTTCTTTTTTGTTTCTGTATTGCCACTAGATGGTACTAGCCAGCTGCTTGCCATCTTTGTTAATTTGTGTTTGTTTACTGCCTCTGAGTATCACTCGAGGAAACTGATGTGTACAGGACCATGCCTTGTAGGGAGGGACTTTGGTGGACAGCAGGCTGTAGCTATGGCGCCATTCCTGAGATGTGTTAGCACTTGCTTCTGATCTTTTGACCTCAGCTGGATACTGGGAATATTCAGCAGTCATAAAGATGGCTCAGACAATGTGAGCTGCTGTATTTGCAGCCTGAGGAAGGCCTGTGAGGTATGTGTGATACAATGACTTTGAAGGTACCCGGAGCAGAAACTAGCTTTTCCAGTAATCTCGAGAGACACACTCTACTGCCAGTCTATTTAGGATAAATTCTTGCCTTAGACTTCCAGGAGAACCCGAATGTCTCAGTTTGTGAAGCAACTACTTGGACAGTGTTCTCTCAGCTGGACGCAAAAGTTAACAATTGCTGTTGTAATAAAGCTCCTGGGAGACAGATGTTGGGGGACCATGGGAGAGTTTGACAGAGTGTATGACCTTTTCCTAAGCTGTTTTCAGAGCATTGATGGGTAGACCTCTTCCCAACACCCAAAGTCTTTCACTTATATTACAGAAAGTGAGGGAAGAGGGCCCAGTATTTGACATTGCATCAAAGCTATGTTATGAAAATACATAGAGAAACAACACTAATATGATGTGCTGGACCATCATCAGTCAAGAGAAATTATTCTGATAGGACTTAAACTGAAGTAGGGTTTGAGTTCTGATCTTGACAAACCTTTTTTATTTGTTTATTTGCTTGTGCGTTTGAGACAGGATTTTTCTACGTAGCTAGCTCTGACTTTTCTGGAACTTGATTTGTAGACCATGCTGACAATGAACACATATATCCCCCTGCCTCTGTCTCAAGTGATGGGATTAACGACGTGCACCACCATACCCTGTATTTGACCTAATTTTTATGTCTAATTTGCCTCTTAATTAATGATGGAAATCTAGAAATTTTGTTTAATCATTTTGGGAAACTTTCTTATTCATTTGAAAAAATAAAAACAAAAACACCTTTCTTTGGAGGATTCTCAAAGAAAATAGAGAACAATAAAGGTTTCAAAGTTTCTGGAATTGGGTGGTTATTCATCCAGTCTTCTAAATTATTATAATAGAAGAAAGCCACTGACTCCCCAGTAAGATTTTTTTTAAGACTGCAGACTATGGAAGCTGGCCCCAGTTTGCAGAGAAACCCAGAAAGGCACATCTATGCTTTGATGCCACCTTCTGAAAGCAGTGGCCCAGTCTGCTTAGATGTCCCATTTGCCTTGAGATAGCTTTCTTAAAACCTCAGCAGCTGCCACCAGTCTAGGAGCTAGGGACTGTCATTCCCTTTCTTAAGAAAAATTGCTCATTTCCTTCAATAGGAGTGTAATTTTCAAAAGATAAAAATTTTGCTTTATCCTTCCACCCCAAGAAGTGGATCCTCACACCCAGTGTGACATATTAAAGGGACATGGTGAGATATTCCTCCTAATATTTTGCCTAATGTATCATTTGTAAGTTAAAGGAAAATATGGTGAAATTACTGGGCTACACACATAATTTCTTCAGAAACACAGTGTGGCGTTGACCTAAATTGCAAACACTGTATATGATCCCTATCTCAGTTGAAGAAATTACCAGGCTATTCACTATAAATAATTGCTACAGAAACACAACAGGATAGATATAAGGTAATATACAAGAAAACAAAAATGAAACATTTTACCTGAATATAGAGAATAACAGATTGACCTGGAGTTTGCCAAGTAGACCACGCTGACTGGTGAGCTCTGGAGGTCCTGCTGTCTCTGCCTTTCCAGTGCTGGGATTACTAGTGCACTGCCATGCTGAGCTGTCTTGAAGTGTTCCAGAAATCAAACTCAGGTACCCATACTTTCAAGGCAAGCACTTTACTGATTGAGCAATTCCCCAGTCAACTATTTTATGAGTTTCAGTTTGACATTTTCATGCATGTATACTGTGCTTTTGCTCATATTCATTCTATGGAACCCTATTTTGTGCAGATTCTGTTCCCTATCTCTATCCCCTATAGGGGAAAATGTACAGCATTTAGTTCCCTTTATACTGTTTCTTTCCTCCTCCTCCTTCTTCTAAGGCAAGGGCTCACCATGTAGACCAGGTTGGTGAAGGACTCACTGTGTAACCCACATTAGCCTTAAACTAGTGTCAATCTTCCTCCCTTAGCCTTTTCTGAATTATTTCAATCCCTTGAAAAACAAAACCAAAAACCAAGCAAACAGAAAAGATTCAAAGTCATATATGGTTAAAAGTGGGGGATGGAGAAGAGTAACCCATGACATA
>NC_022009.1:106271393-106281806 GCF_000317375.1 Microtus ochrogaster
GGTTAAAGGGGAGGATGGAGAAGAGTAACCCATGACATATGACATACGGTTAAAGGGGAGGATGAAGAAGAGTAACCCATGACATATGGTTAAAGGGGAAGATGAAGAAGAGTAACCCATGCAAACATTGGGAAAACAAAAGCAGAGCTGGTGTCATGGGTAAGCTGAGACTGTATTATTCTCCCTGAGAACTCAGTAAAGACAGATAATTGTCAGGTGATGACCATGATGACAAATGCATAATTGGAATTTTACTAAAGAACAACAACAAAAAAGGCACTGAACATAGCCTAAGATGGAAATTAGAGAACAGAGTCAGGAAATGTTGAGACTTGAATAACAATCCAGCAAGGGTTAAAAAAAATCTCTTGCTTCTGTCTCTGTCTCTCTCTTGCTCTTTCTCCCACCTCTCGTGTGTGTGTGTGTGTGTGTGTGTGTGTGTGTGTGTGTGTTAGATGGAGCAGTAAAAAATGTTGCTGACTAATAAAAGTCCCAGCCAGACAATGACAAGAGTCAAGATTAAAGAGGCAGGTGTTCTGTAAGCCACATCTCCCAAGTGAAAGAAGTCCTGCTCTTATGCAGAAGGCAGCCTGCAACTGAAGTATAAAAAGAGATGATCTAGGGTAAGATGGGGGTAGGACCACATTACGGGAGACAGAGTGGTTCCACAGCCCTCACAATGCAAACAGCACAGCAAAGACCTTAACCATTTTCCAAAAGTAATTTCAAAGTCAGGTTTATTGAAATATAATTTACCTTTTTAAGTGTACAGTTTGAGATTTGACAAATTATATAAAATTATGTAACTATCCTTCTATTAAAATAGAGAACATTTATGTTATGAGATAAATTATGACCCATCAAAGTTGATACTCTAAAGTCCATATAAAACTAGAATAGTCAAGCACAAAATTCACCTCTTTGGCATAAAGATTTTTGCAGAAAGCATCAGACACTAGAGAATTTTTAAAGAGTGCATAAATTTTCATTTATGGAAATATGCAATCTCCCATTCTGCACTAGGAAGAGAACTGCTGATTTTAGGGACCCTGGCCAAGGTACAAGCAAAGCATACCTTACCCTGATTTGCAGCAACTCTTCTTGCTCTTCTCCCTCCTATTTCGTGTTGCCTCCCTAGACCCATCCTTTCCTTCATTTTATCTCTAGTAGATGTACAAATTCAAGTTCAAATCATGCCTTTGAGTAATCTAACCCCAAGTCTCTTTCATGTTTTTCTGAAGTAACTATGCCAATACACTATTCTTCTCCACCCCTTTTAAATCTACTTTTGTTCGAGAGCCTCAGTTGAGAACCTGGAATCATACATTTTCCCCCTTCCTTTCAAATCCTAAGTGTTTATAATTACTTGGTTCTGTTGGGAGCTCATGGAAACTTCAAGTGTCTTCACTTCAGTCTTAAACTTCAGGTCTAGTGGCTGATCTTTAATTCCCTGAAGAGTTTGGCCTCAGATAGGATCATGGGATTCTGGGCCTTTCTCTTGATCTCTTTCACTTCCTGGCCATAGGGTGAGTGATTGGGCTCTACCTTGCTTCTCTGCCATAATGTGCTGCCACAACTTGGCCAAAGATCAAGAACCCAAGACTCTAAGCTAGGAGCCCCAATAGCCCTTTATAACTTATATAGCCCTTTGTAACTTATATAACACTTTGTAATTTGTATAACACTTTATAATTTGGTTATCTCGGGCATTTGCAATAGTAACGGACAGATTACACAGTAGTCACATGTCCGACACACAGGGCGACTCAGGAATTGAAGACACCAGCTCATGTGGTGACAGTCACAATAGTCACCCTAAAATCTCCCCTCTGCTTTGGCCTCCGGTTCTGCTTCTTGTGAAGGTTTCACACCTGATTCACAGCTCCAGTCAAGGAATTTCTAGGAAATTGCAATGCATGTAAAATGGCAGGGAGAAAAGAGCAGATCTGTTTTAGGCAATTGTTTAAATTCAATATAAGCACTTAACAAAGGGACATAGACCTTAAGGATGTTTTATTAAAATCACCCATCATGTTACTCTGAGTGATTCGTGGGTTGGGGTGTTCAAATGAGTCATGCCCATTTGATGTATGTGCTAATCTCCATTCTAAATGCAGAATTTGTGGAAATGGTGTTAGCAATTAAGTGTAACAGATCCCCAGACCTTAGTAGGCCCTCCATCTGACTCCATGATGGAAGTGCCATTCAGGCTGTACAACTCCGGATATAGACAGCACTGCCTGACAAAATATAAACAAAGCCTTAATCCATCAAAGTCCACATCACTCTGGGAAAGTCTCGACATGTACTAACCTTGCCTTTTAGCTTCTGTAGCTCTGCTTCTGGCTAACTGTTCTTGCTAGCTGAAGAATGTCAGCCCAGAACATGTTTGCTGTGTTTAAAAGGCCACCCTGAGAAAGGTTCAGGGCGATACTGGGATCCCGAACACCTAGTATAGTCACTAGACAGTGAATAAAGATTTTCTGCTGGTTGAAACCCATATCCAAGCAGTTCTTTCTGGTGAATACCCGACAACATCAGGTCTATGTAAATTGCTTCCGACTTCATTGCTATCGTCTTTGTTCAGGCTTCCTTGGGGACACCTGCCGCAGCTCATCTTTGCTCTCTGAATTTCTTTGAACAATTATTCACTCAAACTTTGCACATAATGTTAGCATCTTTACTTATTCGGTTACATGATTGTGTGTGTGCACAATTTGTGTTTTAAGAAATTAATCTACTAGAGGTCAAGGGTCACTCAAAGGCAATGAGAACAAAGCCTTCAAAAAAAGCCTTAAAGAAATACACTGGCTGTTTGTGATTAAATATTTGTGAAGCAGCTGCTGTCTGCCGAGCGACTTGAACATGCTGAGCACTGTGGTGCCCAATTTACTTCGGTTTCTTCATTTGATCTCATTTAATTCAATCAAGTCCCTACAACATTCCTCACGACAGCCAACAGCCTTTCCCATCAAAGCTGAGAAGTACTGGGACTAAGAGGCAGGATTGAATTTTAACTGTGGCTCTGTCACTTGCTGGCCGAATGATCCCCGGCACGCTGCTTCTTAACGTCTTACAGCTTGTTTGGTTAGTATCCGACAATACCTCACTTAAAGGACCTAAAATAATACCCGCAATTAAGCACCTTGAAAATGGGAATTACGTTGCTTATTTTTATACGCAGGCTGAAATAAGGGCTCAGAGAGGTGAATTAATTTGTTCAGTATCCCAAGGAAGTGGCAGAGCTGATAATGAGACAAAGAACATACACTCTGGACATAGGCGTATCATTAGCCACATCCTATACCGCTTTTCTCACTTCTGTAGGACCTTGTCACACCTAACTACTTAAGTAAGACATGCCTATGGGAAAGGAGTTTAGGGCAGAGCAATTAATGCCAGGCAGGGCTCTCTCTGCCCTCTTAGTGATTGGCTTGCCAATCCAGTTCTGATTTCCTGTGGAAGCTGAAGTCCCACCGAGATTAAAAGAGCTACATCCCCATGGACTCTGCCCCAGTCTCTGCATCCCTCTATGCTGCCCTGGCTGCCTCTAAATGGGTCCAAATGAGACACCGAATTTCCTTCCTTGACCTCATTAAATCAAGCATAAGAGACCCTTGGACCCTAGAGTCAAAGTAAAGATTAATTGAAATGAAGATGTTTCCGTTTGACATGCAGAAGGGAGCCTCGCTGTGTGGCTGAACCGAGGACATGACCGTTCTGACATACGGTTGAGGAGAAGGATTTTATTATAGATATGAGGGAGAGAGATTACAGACAGAGGAATCTGGAAGAGTTCAGACTGAGCCAGGCCATGAGAGGAGAGAGGGGGGAGAGAAAGAGGAAGAGAAGAAAGAAGAGGAGAGAGGGCAAGTGGACCAAGAAAGAAGCCAAGGACCAAGGGAACCAAAAGCAGAGGGAAAGAACCAAGAGAGCCAAGTGGCCAAAATGGCATGATTACATAAAAAAGAAAAGCTGGGGGTAGGGGAGTGAAGGTTGAGTTTAGGGGGTGGGCTGAGGGGTGCTGAGAGGAGCCCCAGATATTGAGGGAGCCTAGAGGCCAAGCAGAAGATTTGGTGTGCTAATAGACACCACAGTTAGCCATCTGTCCCCACTTCTTTTGTGACCTGATACTAAGGTTTCTCTTGCTTGACAAAAATGGTCTTTCAGAAATGAAACTGTCTCAGACCTCCCACAGGGGGCCGTGCTTCCAGTTAGGAGGTGCCATTCCCTCACGCTCAGATTTCATTAGCAAAATTACCATTAGCTACCCTAGCCTCCCTTAGTTGTCCTAAAGCCCACGGGTCACCCAAAAGTTCCCTTCCAGCCCTCTCCCTTGTTCTTCTTAAGTTGATATTTCAATGCAGTCTTCAATTGTTCAAACAGACCTTCTAAAATCTCTTGTATGTGATTTTTTTTTCTTCCAGTCCTCCATCAACTAATTTTCAGGCTCCTGATCACAAAGCTTAGATTAGTCAGTGGAAAGTTGTTCTGAACAGGAGCTTCCTGTATCTTCATACATGTGCCTCTAGTGTTTCCCAAAGCTGAGCAATCAAGGCAAGGGCTGCAGCTCAACTGTTCTGTTATTGGATCAAACACACCTCCCTCGTCAAACCTTCAGAGAACCCAGGGGACAAAAATGCTTGCGTTGAGTGGTGAGTTTGTACTAGTGCCTCATTACCTTCTCTGGAAGTCACTGTGTGTGACCGGCAGTCATGTTTTGATGCGCCCATGCACGACTGTGTAGCACCTGCCGTGGCCCATGCACGGCTGTGTAGCACCTGCCGTGGCCCATGCACGACTGTGTAGCACCTGCCGTGGCCCATGCACGACTGTGTAGCACCTGCCCTGCGCTGTCTTCTTCCCCTGCTGCTCCACTGTTTGCATCTTATCACAGCACAGGTTGCCCTATCACCAAGAGACCAAAATGGTCGATATAGAAATAGACCATGACTTATGGAACTATTTTTCTCTTTAAAAAAGTGTGAAGAATTTTCTGAACACTTTTCTCTCAAAAGCTGAAGTCTAATGTATTTTCCATATCATGTTGATGGCTTATACTTTTGTCTTCGTGAAGATTACCTAGATTAGGACACGAATATCATTCACCTGTGCTACTGAAATCACATCATAACCAACACCTTATTTCCACATAGCAACTGGTGGTCATGGAAGGCAAAGGGGCTGGAGAGAACGCACAATGGTTAATAGTAAACACTTCCTGCTTTTCTGGAAGATCCGAGTTCAATTCCCTAGGTCAATAAATAGTTCACAATCGACCACAACTCCAGCTCCAAGGGATCTTGGGTGCCTCTTCTGGCATGTAAGGGCACCTATATTAACACAATATCATCTCAAACAGACACAAAGAAATAACCATCTTAAAATGCGAGGTCAAGGAATCATGCCTTTGCTTAGCATCTAAACTCTCCAATGTTACCCTTTATAAGATCCAGCTTTAAGTACTTTTCTCAATTAGTGATCAACGGGGGAGAGCCCAGCCCATTGTGGGTCCTGGGATGGTGGTCCTGGCTTCTATAAGGAAACAGGGCAAGCAAGCCAGTAAGCAGCACTCCTCCACGGCCTCTGTGTCAGCTTCTGCCTCCAGGATCCTGTTTTGAGTTTCTGTCCTGATGTCCTTAGGTGGTGAACAGCGGTGCAGAACTGGAAACCAAATACCCCCCCTCCAACTTGCTTTTTGGTCATGACGATTTGTCGCAGCAATAGAAACCCTGGGTCTAGATCCCATAGCCAGCCTTTGATGCCGTAGACTCAAAGCTTCTTGTCCTGTGAATACCGTCAGCTTCCCCACTGGTTTAATTTCATTGACGCAAAAACCCCAAGCTGTAACATTAATTATAAACAGAACGAGTAGCCTGCTTCCTAATGAGGTGCTCTTGCACTGAAAGTGGTCGTGTGGCTTGTAAACCGAGCACAGGGGAGCGACTGTATTCTCATGCTTCTTGTCTCAGGAGCACTGGAGATTCTAGGAAGCATTTGGAGCAGCAGAGAAATGAGTTTTTCACTAAGCGAGCCATCTGGGGCTGCCCCCCAGGAAGCTCCTGAAATCCAGGGAGGAGTCCTGAAACAGCGTTTACATCCTCAACACCAGCTGCCAGCATCTCACCGGATGATTTCCAGGACACCCCAGATACTACACATCACAAACCAGCAAGTGTCATTGTTAGGAGGAGAGGAGGGTAATCAGTCGCCGCCCCCCTCAAACGGCGGCTTTTTTTTTTTCAACGTAGCCTCTCACTTCTTCCTGAAACTGAAATCTCCAAGGCAACAGAGGCTTCCGTCTTCCTTAGGAAATGCTGTTGCACATTTGATGATTTAGCTGTGACCTCTTAGTCCTCCTACGCATACCACACATCTCAGGAACATTTGCTGATGAACGTGCCCCTAACGTCTTGTCGTTCCAAGTGATTTTAATTCCACTAGCCACCTTTTTTTTCTTCTGAAAGGAAACAAAGAAAGCTGTCCTCTCTTGTTTAATAACATGAAAAAAACAAGTGTTGAGCTTGATTGAGAAATGTTCCACATAAGCTAACATACTCAAACAGTTAGCCTCTACTTGGCAGTGCCATTGGGGATGTTTAGGATGCATGGCCTTGCCAGAGGGAGTACATCACTGTACGTGGCCTTTGGGGATTTACAGCCTTGCCTCGCTTGAGTTTGTTCTCTGCTTTTGGTTCAAGATGTAATCGCTATGCTTTAGGCTCTGACTGCCTGGCGCCATGCCGTCTTCACCATTATGGACTCTGAAACTGAACACCAGAGCTAACCTTTTCTTCTATAATTTGCCTTGGTTGTGGTATTTTATCATAGCAATAGAAAAGTAACAAATGAATTGAGTAGATCTCTTCAGATTCCAAGGACCTGGTACCAAAGCAATCCTCTTTTCTCTGTGTTATCATCGTACTAACTTTGGACCTTAGTTTTATTTTTTTGCATTGGACTGGAAAAAAACCTATGGGTTTTTTTTTCAGATTTTTCCACATAGATGTATCAAATCCCCATAACTAGGATATTATCAGGAATCACTAGAAAAAAATAAAATAATAATTTTAAGAATCAAAGAGATGAACTATTTCACAGGTTAAGAGCACAGGCTGTTCTTACAGAGGACCCCAGTTTAGGTTCCAGCACCCACATGGCAGCTCACAGTCACGTATAACTTCAGTACTAGGGACGCTGACTCCCTCTTCTGGCTTTGGCAGGCACTGCATGCACATGGTACACAGATATAAGAAGCAGACAAACACGGTACACACACAATAAAAATTAAATGTTCAGAAAAAGAATCTCTGGAAAGGAGATTAGTGAGTGTTTTAATTGGTAATATTATTTGCCATGATTTTATTAAACCCAGATTTTTTTTAAAGAAAGAGATGTGTAGTCAAAATGTCTATAATCCCAGTGTTCTATGGTGAGATGGTGGGGGGGAGGGGGGCAAGAAATAGCACACTCTGGAAACCCACCAGTCAGTTAGCCTGTGTGCACAATAGACAAGCAACAAAGACCCTGTTTCAAACAAATAGAAAGAGGACCACCAATGAAGGTTATCTTTTGATCTCCACACTTACCTTGTAGCACCAGTGTGTCTGTAATCCTTTATTCATTCACACACAGGAATGCACACACAGGCTGATGAGGTGCTTTTTCCATTAAGTAGAGACTCCACAAATTCTAATAAGCTATCAAGTCTCAGCCTTTAAGAGTGTGATAATCCGAAGAGATGTGTGTGGCAGCACACAGCGCTCAATTCCACAGCCCTCTCTTATCTGTGTGTATTTCCTACATGTGCAGGCATGTGGAGAGAGTGTGCCCTATTGGAGAAAAGCAGCTGCTGGGGAAGGAAAGGGAAGGTGTGTTAGTGGTGAGGGACTGAAGCTTCAATAAAGCAAGTGTCAGTGTTTATTTATGGAGCTAAGACGAAAACAATGGAAAAAATAACTTTGCTGTTATTCTGACTTTTCAGTTGGGGTTTCTGTAGCAAAAGACAGAGCGAGGAAGGAGGGCTTAGTCATGTGTAGTGCATGGGAATTCCCAGAAATGACGCACAAGAGGTGACAACTAACTCTTGATGCCCAGCATATTAAGCAAACAGTAACTTTTCAGAGCTGTGTTGTGACAGAAAGAAGATCCCCAGTCTCTAGGAGCAATACATTATAGGTGGGGGTGGGAGGAGCAGCAGACCATGGTAAACCAACAGTAGACTGGACAAAGGTATGAAGATGCCACTGGTTACCCCCGAGAACATCAACAGCTCCAATCTACCAAGCTCTAGGGATGTTTGCAGAATACTATGTGATCAGAAGTAAGGGGGGGGGCTGTTGGTAGAAGAAGGAGACAATGGGAAGGGAGGCAAAGTACCCTGTTGTGAGTGGTTGAAACTGCTGCAGTGAAATCCAGGACTTTCCAAATGAATTTTAAAATGTTGTGTAGTGGGTGCTTCCACAGGAAAACATCCATGGAAATCGGATAGATAGAAGAAAAAGTCCTTCTAGGAAACGCTTCATATGCTTTCTTGCTCATATATTTCATATGCGTAGATAGGTATGTAGGTAAGCAGATGAGAGAGAGAGAAAGAGAGAGGGGAAGAAGGGAGGAATGAAGAAAGAGAGAAAAAGAGGGGGAGCAGAGAAAGGGAGGGAAAGAGATAGTAGCATCCAAGCAAAGGGGCCAATAAGATATATATTAGGATTGATCCAAGGCACACGACCTTATAGATAACCATGACAAGTACTAACGAGGGCTTAGTACCTTCTCAAAACCATGTCTGGGCATGCCAATCAGTGACTTAGAGACTTCTCTGGCCAGTGAATCATCTCAGCATACTAGATATAGCCACTCAAGTCACAGTCACCAGAAATCTGTGTGTTACAGCACTGAAACCAGCAGCTGTCCTCTGCTTGACTAAGACTCTCCGCATGTTCAATGTGGTGGCTGGAATTGCTGAGTGACACAGAGAGAACATTCTAGAGACAGTAGAGTGGACTCTGCTGCAGTGCTGAGATGGGCAAGCCCTAAGGCTAGGGACAAGAGAGAAGAAACAGAGGTAAGGTCCCAGCTCTTTAATCAAGGCAGCATGCATGACAAGGATCATGAAGCCCATGCCCTAAGAGGCATTGGGTAGAACAGTGAAGCAACCGCAGCCAATAAAGAAATAAATAACACCCTTTTTAGTGTAAGTATATACCAGGCAATTTTTGGAATATATTTATACCTAGAAATTATTTGTTGCTGGGATCAGAATTTTTTATTTAAAAGGGTGGTCTGCATTAGTTTTTTTTTTTTAAAAAAATGTGTATGAGTGTTTTGCAACATGTTTGAGAGCAGAACCTACAGAGAACAGAGAAGATGCCAAATTCCCTGCAACAGAAATGACAGGTGGTTATGAGAGGCAATGGGGGTGCCTTCATTTTTTTCTCTGGCAGGAATAAATAGTGAAGGGTACCAGGAAAGAGAAAGCTTTGAATTTGAATTTAATGTACATATGCTTTGTTTAGGAAATAGTTCACTAAGAGCTATCTTAACCATTTTCCTCATTGCTAATAAGATGACATCTAAACAGAGAACCCTCAGGAGTAAAATGTTTAATGGCTTTCCATCCTTTCCTTCAATGAGACTGGCACATAGGCTGATGTCTTTACCTGAGCATGAAGCAAGACTGGGAGAGGAATAAGTCCCCCTGTGCCCTGCATGTTCAGAGGTACAGGTATATGTATGTACGTGCCTTCAAATAGGAAAGACAGCTGTCAGAGGCCATTTACAACTGAATTATTTGAGGTCAGTTGCTGGAATAACCAATTTTCTCAACTACAAAATAGAGAATGACCTCACAGGGCTTTTGGATCCTCAAAAAAACTATTTTTGAAAGCACTTGGTAAATCGTGAAATGAGATTGGACAGGGTAGCTTAGAAAAGCCCACAGGATCTGTGTCAGGTCGACCAGAGGGAATCTTGACAAAGATACATTGGAGTTGAGACAGTCATGGGAATCCCTCCATAGGTGTTATGGATTGCATATAAAGTGTGATGAAGTTGAGGCCTTGCTCCACAACTGTTGGCATCATTTGGAGACATATTAGCAGCTTTGGGAGGTAAGGCTGAACTGGGGGAGGTGAGCTATATAGCATGCCCTAATTTGCCTTCTGCTGCTGTGATAAAACACCAAACTGCTAAAGCAACTTGGAAAGAAAACAGTTTATTTCCCGTTCTTCTTCCAATAGTCCATCTTGAAGAGAAGTGAGGGAAGGAACTCACGGCAGGAACCTGTAGGCAGGAACTGAAGTGGAGGCCATGCAGGGGTGCTGCTACTGGCTTGCTCTCCATGGATTGCTCAGCTTGCTTTCTCATGCAACTCAAGCCCACCTGTCCAGGGTGGCACCACCCACTGTGGGATGG
>NC_022009.1:106282031-106296074 GCF_000317375.1 Microtus ochrogaster
TCTCTTTCTCCTTTCCCCCTCTCTATGTGTTTCTATTTCTGTCTGTCTCTCTTTCCTTTCTCTATACCATTGGGTGCAAGACTCTTCTATTACTATAACATTTGGCTCAAGCAATCAGAGACTCAAACTTCTGAATTTATGAGCTAAAATACATCCCCCTGCCACTTGGGTTACTTTCCCAGTGATTTGGTCACAGCTGCGCAAAAGAGATCCCAAGAAATTACCCATCTGCTGGGTTGGGTAGCAACACTGTCTTGGTGTATATCTGATGTATGTTAAAGACCTGGTCTCCCACCTTGGGGCTACTGGCAGAGTATAAAACATGGATGTTTCCTTGAAAGGGATGATGGGATATTGGTTTCTTTCACGTTGTTAGTATGTTTTCTTTCTTTCTCTTCTTCTCCTTCCTGTTCTCCTTCTCCTTCTTTCTTCTTCATCTTCTTGTATATAAGTGTCCCAGCCACAATGCCAACAGCTTTGTTTTTTCTTTCCAACAAAATAATGTACGGTCTTACTACAGAATAATAAGCAATGTGAAGAACTGACCTGAAACTAAAGTCTTCAAAACCACATGAGCCAAATGAACCTTCTCTCTTTACCAGTTTAAAATCTCAGGTGATTTGTTAATAAGTTACAGGAAGCCATCACAGTGATTCACTTCCAACACTGTTACCAGGACAAACAGAAATATTATATGACAGGGCATAGAAGCTAAGAGGGAAGGAGGCCAAGACTCAAATTTTAAAATTTGGGGAAAGTGTAAGCCTCAATTCTTTTTCTTGTTTCAAGTTATTGAGGAGCTATAATCTGATTTTAGTAAGATCATGTCTGAGTGTATACTTTTAAAACTAATTTAAACTAGCATAAATTTCCTCCTTTCTTTTTAATGTGCCATCCAGATGGCAGGACTGACACCCTCATCAATGATTTAAAGAGCTGCTTCAAAAGTATTAGCGCTAGGTTAATTATTTTAAATAATTAAAAATCCACTTAGATTATTCTCGTATACCCCCAGTAGAAAACAACCCACATTCTCAACTTGAGGTTGAGGCTAAGGGTGCATAATCTGAATAAAGTTAACAACTAATGTACAGTAATTGGCAGGGGGTGATTTAATTGGCCATCTCGGGTAATAATTTTTGTTTGCAATTGTATTCCTTGTGTAAACCTGCTTGTGACTTAGAGAGAATTAGCCAAACAGGGCAGAAGAGGAAGCCAGTGCCTGGTCATGTTTACCAGTACAGGCTTCCTAAGAATGATGGTCACAGCTGTTAGTTAACTATGTAGGGCAATCACATGGGATTTCAGCAAATCACCATATTGTCCAGACACGTTTCGCCATGAATTGGCATGCCCTCCTTCATCTTGCCATCCTAAGGAAAGGGAACCTTTAGAAACAGGCTGGCAGTCTATATGGGAAGTATCCTCTTTTAATAAAATCTGTGAAGTGCAATCAAAGAAAAACACTCGGCATATTTCCCTTTTGGAGGTTCCAATTTTGTGAACACTGGTCTGTTTAGGTTTTTCTTTTTTCTTTTTTAGTATGTTGGCTTTTTTTCAGTCAGGAGGGAAACACTAAAAATATAAACACATCGAGTTTCTGAGTGTTCAGATGAAAGGAGGCATCCACACACAACCACAGAATTCAGTGAGGAAGCCTGATTGCTCATTAGCAGCCCCCACTTTTGTCCTGGTGTGGGGTAAGACACTTCTTTCCATTCACTGAGCCTTAGAGCCCTGACCTAGAAAGTGAGGCTAATGAAGGCCACGGAGGTTTGCAGTTGTTTTTCTTTTGTCTTTCATAGTCAAGTATCGAAGGCCAAGGGTCTAACCAGCAGGACATTACTATCACACTGTAGCCACGTCAGCAGCTGTCATTCTTGAGCCTTGACGTCCAACATCAGCGTTGACTCTCTGTAAGCCTCTCTCTGCCATACAGATACAGCTCTTACCTCTGTCTTCACATGGCCTTTGCTCTGTGTGAGTCTATATGCCAATCTCCTCTTCCTGTGAGTATACCAGGTGTATTAGGTTAGGGTCCAAACATGACTGCATTTTATCTTGAAAGGAGTTAGCATCAACTGTAGATTCTGAGGTAGTGTGAGTTTGGACTTCATATTAATTTCTTATAAAATATGAGATTAATGCTTAATATGTTTAATGATATTTCAATTAAAATTTTACTAACTATATAGCATAATGAGTTGATGAGATTTTTGTAGCTATAGCACTGTACATTGCTTGTGTTTACTTCCCCATCACCCCTTGGGGTCCTTTCACCTCCCTTTCCATTTGGCTTAGGCTTTCATCCTTCAAATTAATCTGAATCTCCACAACATGGACCTCTGATGGATGGGGTTTGCTCTCGTGCCCTGTTTCCTATTGTCCTAGGTTTCTCCTCAATGGCATTGACCTCTTTAACAATCCTAACTCTTCTCGTCCCACTAACCTGAGTGCTAAATTCCTAAATTCTCTTAAAATTCCTATGTAAAACAAAGTAATCCATTATTTTAAAATTTGTCATCCCTATGGTTCCCAGATGTGCAGGTAGGAGCAGGAAGTTGGCTGGTCATGTTGCACCCGTGCTCAGAAATCAGAGAGTGAACCAGAAAGTGGATCCAGGTTATAAAGCTTCAAGGTCCATAACCTAGTGACTTACTTCCTCCATGAGGCTCTACCTCCTAAAGGCTTCACAAACTTCCCCACCAGGGCTACCAGTTGAGGACTAAGTATACAAAGATATGAATCCTTGGTAGAGGAAGGGAGGGAGGATTTCATATGCAAACTACAACACTTCCAGGCTCTTGTCTTGAAGAGATGCTAGATTTTGTAAAAAGGATTTTTGTGTGTGTGAATCTAATAAAATGTTAAGTCTTACTTCCTTATTTTAATTAATTGATTTTGAATTTTTTTGAATATTGATTTTGAATGTTGAGCCATCTTTTCACCCATGTAAGGAAACTACTTGATTATAGTATATATTCTTTTAATTTTAGATCAAATTGAGTACACACCTTTCATTGGAAGTTTGGCCCCTACATTCATCAAAGAGATTCATGCATCGTTTTCTTTTATAATTGTTGTTGTGTCCAAAAGCTGAGATCATTAAAAACAGGACTCCTTTCTCTGCCTGTTCGCTGCAGCCTCTCCTCTCTGCTCTCTGTGTCCCTTCTGGAGTTGTAGCTGTCTACATTGTGGCCTGAGAAACTCTTTACTTCATGAGCTGTCTAGCTGCACAGAGATCTGTCTTTAAACTACTGAAAAGAGACATAATGGTAAATATTCAGAGGAACCCAAGGATACTTGGAAGAAAAAAATACTCATGGGAGCTATGGGTGTGCCTAAAGCTAAAGAGCTGAGTTTCAGGGGGTTCAAGACATCAACGGCTGTCCTAGTGTAAGAGATAGGCTAATGTTCCTGTTCTTGGTTGAAAACGTGAGTGTAGAGAGTATTTCAGATTTATGCTGAGCTTCTTTCATCATTTTCTTTTCCTTTTTCCCTCTAGGACACACAAGTTGGCAGGGGAGATATGGTGTAGCCTCACTATATATTAAAAGAGTGAAGGACTTTAACCCGAGGTGACATTGAGAAGCAAAGTTAATTTAATGTCATCTCTGCCTCTAAAATTTAGCATGAGAATGGGAAAGGGGTTTGTTTTATGTCTGTGTGACTGGCCTCATGTTTCTACAGAAATCAGATTAAAGCCTGCATATGAGATGTAGGGTTTTTTGCCTGGTCTCTGGGTGGGAACAGTTGGGCATCAGACTTGTAGACCACTGTAGACAGAGTGCTGCCTCATGACCCACTTTGGATCTCACCTTCTCTTTTCCTGATGACACTAGAAAGGGAAGGTTCACATTTGCCTCTCCTTAAGATGGAGTTACTAGGGATTTGTAGAGGTCCCTTTAAGGGAAATTGCTCTCTTCTGACCAAAAGAATTGATTACATTTGGCCCTGAATGAAGTCATGACTTTCTAAAGTGACATACTATGGTCTCCTTCTTTGGGAGTTAATGTACCAGAGTGAAGAATAAAGCATTGCTTGTTTGATTTATCATTTACCATTTTGTAATTGCTGCTGCCTCCCCTGAAAACCCATCAAATGATCTCCAGCCAATCAATCAATCACCTAGCTAAGAAAGAACTCATTTGGAAGGTTAATTCCCCTATAGCATGCTCAGGATATGGGAGGAATAATTAGCCCCTTAATGAAATAATTCACTTAGCCTTTCCAGAAACCCTTCTTCAATGCAGTTGCTCACTTAACCTGTTGCATAATTTTGTAAGTTATAACTCAAAAGGTCTAATGTTTAGCTTGACATTCTGGGCTTTCACACTCATTCCCTGAAGTTCTGTTCCTTTGCACTCATCTCCATTGCTTAACATGCTGGATTTTTCAGACCCTAACTTATGGGGTATAACTTCCTCTCCTCTTCCTCCTCCTCGTCTTCTTCTTCTTCTCTTTTTTTCTTCTTCTTCATCTTCTCCTTCCTCTTCCTCCTCCTCCTCCTCTTCCTGCTCCTCCTCCTCTTCTTCCTCCCCCTCCTCTTCCTCCTCCCCCTCTTTTTCCCCTTCTTTTTCTCCTCCTTCTCCTTCTCTTTCTCCATCTTCCTTTTTTTGATAGTTTCTGGGATTTTCAGTAGGCTGCCTTATATTTCTTTCACACCCTAAGAAAATGGTCCTTGAGCTTCCTCCTGAGTCTTTTCTAAAAACATTTTTTAATTAATGAACCTGAGAACCTAAAGGGGAACCTGAATTTCCCTGGTGACACTATTACTTTTCTCCTCTCTTTTTCTGTATTTCTATTTTTGTATGTGTTTCTCCATCTCTCTGTCTGCTCCTTCTCTCTCTCTCTCTCTCTCTCTCTCTCTCTCTCTCTCTCTCTCTCTCTCTCTCTCTCTGTGTGTGTGTGTGTGTGTGTGTGTGTATGTGTGTGTGCGTGCATGCAATGTAGTTGTGGATAGTAAATGATGAGCCCCCATTTCACACCTCAGCATATCTCCAAAGCTCTACAAAAATCCATCTGCAAGCCAAGCGAGTTCACTTCGTCTACCTGTGCTCTGTACTTCAAGGGCACTGATGATCATCTTATTATTTGGCATCTGATCCAGTGAGCCTTAGCCGAATTTCTCACTTACCAACCAATTCAGAGTTGATAGGTCTTAGTACTATTAGTTTCTCTTCCACACATGAAAGATAAAAAGACATCATGCTACAATTTTAAGCACCTAACAACTCTGGGAAAGGCTGCAAATAACCTCATTGAGTCTGCATGACTTCATGCATATTTTCCAATTGTTTCCCACATCGGCTACTTAATTCAACCCTATTCTGCATTGGCTGAGTTAATGTCACATTGATTTTGATTGGTGGTAAAGGTCACGTTTTCGGATCATTCAGATAAGAAGAGGCAATAATTAGAAAGTCCAAGCACAGGGATTTTAGTGTCTAAGATTTTGCAGTAGTTTACTTCATTGGGATCCAGGAGGAACATCCTGCATTTAATACTTGTTTAGTTTCTAAATATGCGCTCTGCTCTGATGAATAAGGAGCCAGCAATGCCAATGTAAAGTAGGTGCAGATGCAAATGGCTCCTGCTGTGAGAACCCCGGTGATGAAAATAAAAAACGCTAATATAATAAGCTGTCATCTGCAGTTAGCAGTTTAATACAACAAACCTCTTCTTTTAAATTTGCACAAGGACAGAACACATTTGGAATCATTGCAGAATACTAGTAAGTAGAGGGTAGGAAATAAGATACACATCTTAATAACAGCACTAAAGAGAAACAACGTGATTTACTGTTCACTGCTGTATACAATGCCAGCCATTGCCCACTGACTTTCAACAGATGAGAAACAGAATCACAAAAGAAAAAACTTAGAAGTTTCAGTAAACAGATCCAGTAAGAGATATCTGGGGATGGCAAAGTTGTACCCAGCATAGACCTGACTTTTTGATTTATCATATGTAACTACTGCTGCCTCCAGTGAAAACTTGTGAAATATCCTGGATCTAAGGGATTCCTGCTCTGTTTTGGAAGGTACAACCACTAAAGCAAGCATTCTCATGCTTGTTTATAAATGTCTGGCCCCTGGGATCCTTGCTTGCAGTTCATTTACAAAATCTGTGTTGAGTTTCCACTATGAGCATGATACTGTTATTTGTCTGACTGATGTAGCAGTGAGCAAGGGAGGGTGGATCAGGAACAAATGTGTTCTTTGTCAATAAAAAAAAAAAAACACCCTCATGGAGTGACGGACAGCAGTGTTGGTCTGAGGGTCCCTTTTCAGGGACCAAAAGATAGTGATGAGATGGTTTAGAGTAACAAAGGAAGAGACAGAAGACATGAAGGCAGAGGTGGTATATTTTGGGTGGCAGTCAATGGGATGCACTAATGATTAGAAGTTAGGAATAAGAGTGGGGATTCAAATGTAACTTCAAGGTGTTTATCTTGGGCATCATTGATGGAGGAGGACACAGCCATATGGAGCCTTATTTAAGCCCAGTAGAGCCTACATTATTCTGTGGTTTCTTGATGTTTTGTATTCATTTTAAGTATCCAGACCTATCATGATATTTAGCGTACTTTTTTAGGTGAACATGGCTGGCTAGCGTCAGGATAAAAGGCCAGGGAAGTAGCATGTTTTCAGTGTTATTGCAGCTATACCAGTTTACTGGGTCTGTAAACATATAACCTACATAGATCGTCTTCTTGCAGTTTTATGTTTTGATGGCCTTGCTATCAGAGGCTGCATTATAAAGATAAATGAAAAAAGCTCATTCACTTGCTCAGACTTGTGCAGTGAGTTACCAATCAAGGGTCTATTCTAAGCCTCTGTTTTAGTTTCCTTACTAGTGCTATGAGAAAATACTTCAACAAGAATCAGCTTGTGGAAGGAAAAGATTTGTTTAGCTTATACTTAGAGGTCACTGTCCATTGTAAGGAATGGTGGCCATCAGAAAGGTCCACCCCTATGTAACAAGGAGGGGCTGCTTGTTTGTCCCAGCCACACAGAACTGAAATAACCACACAAAACTGTATTAATTAAATCACTTCTTGGCCCATTAGCTCTAGCTTCTTGTTGACTAACTCTTACATCTTAATTTAACCCATTTCTATTAATCTGTATATCTGTAGGTTGTGGCCTACCAGCAAAATTTCAGCACGTCTACCTCTGGTGGAGGATCCAAAGCAGTTTTGTTTTGTTTTGACTCTGCCTTCTTCCTCCAAGAATTCAGTTCTGTCTTCCCCACCTACCTAATTTCTGCACTATCAACAGGCCAAAGAACTTTCTTTATTCATTAATGGTAATTGCAGTACACAGAGGGGACTCCCACATCACCCCTAGAATTGGATACAGGTGGACTAACTACTCGGCCGCTGTGATGAAACACCATGACTTACAGAAGAGATTTTCTTCCTGTGTGTGTGTTTGCTACTGTTGCTGTTGCTTTGGATTACAGTTTCAGAATGACAGTCCACAGGGGCAGGGGAGATGTGTTAGCAGGCACCTGCCACAGGAACTTGAGAGATCCCGTCACCAACCCGGAACAGGAAGCTGAAAGAGCAAACTGAGTTGGGTGAGGAGGCTGTTCACACTCCAAGCTTATCCGTAGTGGTGAACCCCTCCTAGAAGGGCTTCTAAAGGTTCTATAACATCTCCCAGAGAGCACCACTAACCAGGTACTGTTTAATAATTGAGCCCATGGGAGACATTTTACATTTCAGCCATCGCAACAAGCCAAGTGAGAAACACTGGACCAGAGACAAGGAAGGACAGAGAGAAGCAGCTTCTTGGGGACTACGTAATAAGAACCAGGGCACAATGCTGTCCCTATAGGGAATCAGAATAGAGGTCCCTTCTTATTTTCTCTTATCAGTACTATTTTGAAGTCATGGTCCTCCTGCTTCTGCCTCTTTATCATATCCTACCAGCTTGTCCTACCTCAACTGGAGAGTAAGCACTATTTCCCATGGAAAGCCAAAGAAGGGCGTAGAGTCAAAAATATGAAAGGGAGATTTAGACAGTATTCCCAAATGCTTTTGTTTAGATTCTCCTGCTCCTTACATCTGAACGCCAGGCTTCTGTGAACATGGGAAAGAAAGCATCCTTGGCTTTTCACTGCTTCTGTTGGGAGATGCTGTTTTGCCCATTGTTCTCCCAAGCCAATTCCCACTCAGGTGATACCTCCCTCGTGAAATTTCTTGTTGGTTTAAGTGGGAGTTTGAGATCTTTCAACTACTATAGACATTAAGGAAATATTGCCCACCTGAGAGTTATTTCTACCAATAAGGATGTGCATGCATACACACACATACATAGCATTCTGCCATGTGGGTAGCCAATGTTACATTGGTGATTTTCTTGGCCCTATATGAGCACCAAATTCAAACAAGGGACAGATCATTTAGACAGAGAAGTTGTTGTAGTGCAGGGAAGGGACTGAGGATTTCAATGGCCCTGTTACTAACTGGATTAAAATATGTTCTGGAAGATTACACCTTAACATTTTGTTCTGAGGCTGGGGCATGGGGAAGATGAGTTCATGTGGGGAGGGTGGAGACAGTGCTCTCTCCCCCCTTCCCAGCCAGTCTTTTAGGCTGCACAGCATCCTGAAAATTGATCACTTTTCTCCCCATGAAAATAATGGTTCCTAAGAGAGGCCAGAAGGTACAGCTCTTTCCAAGATGAAACTGACCGAGACTAGTGAAGAGAAATGAAAAGTAAATGCAGTTTCATTTTTAGTTTTTTAAAGCTATTTACAAATGAGAGCAATTGACATGATACAAAGGAGAACTGTAGTATCCGGTGTCCCCTAAAGAGAGAATTAAGATGGAATAATTCGAATCACTTGGCACCACTGTTATAGCCAGTGACTTTCTACCCACTCGGGTCACCCACTCTCTACTTTCTGTTACATTACTGTGTCTTTCGATTTCTAAGATGCATATACTAAAACATCAAAATTGAGATGGTTCTTATACATCTCATATGTCCAATTGAAATCAAAACATCCTTATGGTTATGTCTCTTTCCTATTCTCTCTCTCTCTCTCTCTCTCTCTCTCTCTCTCTCTCTCTCTCTCTCCATAAATACAGCATTTTCCAGCAGAAATGACATAGCCTTTAGAACAGGAATGAACACTGACTAAAGCCAGTGGGAAAAGGGTCTTTAAGTACTCATCCTGACCCAACATGTTATCACTCACTGGACTTTATCACCACTTATCTGGACTTTATATGTGTGTGTGTGTGTGTGTGTGTGTGTGTGTGTGTGTGTGTGAATGGATGGATGGAGAGAAAGGGGGGTTATTGCGTAAGTTATGTGACTGCAGAGAATGCTAATACAGAGATATTAATTCTTGCTCATTATGAAGGAGTTTTTCTCTCCTGAGATATCTACACAGCATAAGCATGAAGATGCCAAGGCTTAAAGGTAGAAATAAGAAAATGAAGCAGGTTACAGAGCGGAGAGAGTGAGGAGGCTGCGTCTGGCTCCCGCTCTCACAGCCATTGCAGTACATTGAGCTCCATAGAGACAGCGCTGGGGCAAGCGAGAGCCAGACGGGCACTGGGCGACTCTGTGCCTCGCGGACGAAAATCAACTAAACATGGGCAAAGGAGATCCTAAGAAGCCGAGAGGCAAAATGTCCTCGTATGCATTCTTTGTGCAAACCTGCCGGGAGGAACACAAGAAGAAGCACCCGGATGCTTCTGTCAACTTCTCAGAGTTCTCCAAGAAGTGCTCAGAAAGGTGGAAGACCATGTCTGCTAAAGAAAAGGGGAAATTTGAAGACATGGCCAAAGCTGACAAGGCTCGTTATGAAAGAGAAATGGAAACCTACATCCCCCCCAAAGGGGAGACCAAAAAGAAGTTCAAGGATCACAGTGCACCCAAGAGGCCTCCTTTGGCCTTCTTCTTGTTCTGTTCTGAGTATCGCCCCCAAATCAAAGGAGAACACCCTGGCTTATCCATTGGTGATGTTGCAAAGAAACTGGGAGCGATGAGGAACAACACTGCTGCAGATGACAAGCAGCCCTAGGAAAAGAAGGCTGCCAAGCTGAAGGAGAAGTACGAAAAGGATATTGCTGCTTACAGAGCTAAAGGAAAACCCGATGCAGCGAAAAAGGGGGTGGTCAAGGCGGAAAAGAGCAAGAAAAAGAAGGAAGAGGAAGATGATGAGGAAGACGAAGAGGATGAAGAGGAGGAGGAAGAGGAAGACGAAGATGAGGAAGAAGATGATGATGATGAATAAGTTGGTTCTAGCGCAGTTTTTTTTTCTTGTCTATAAAGCATTTAACCCCCCTGTACACAACTCACTCCTTTTAAAGAAAAAAATTGAAATGTAAGGCTGTGTAAGATTTGTTTTTAAACTGTACAGTGTCTTTTTTTGTATAGTTCACACACTACCGAAGGTATCTTTAGATAGCCCTGTCCTAGTGGTATTTTCAATAGCCACTAACCTTGCCTGCTACAGTCTGGGGGTTGTAAATTGGCATGGAAATTTAAAGCAGGTTCTTGTTGGTGCACAGCACAAATTAGTTATATATGGGGACGGTAGTTTTTTTTGTTTTGTTTTGTTTTTGGTTTTTTTTCATCTTCAGTTGTCTCTGATGCAGCTTATATGAAGATAATTGTTGTTCTGTTAACTGAATACCACTCTGTAATTGCAAAAAAAAAAAAATTGCAGCTGTTTTGTTGACATTCTGAATGCTTCTAAGTAAATACAATTTTTTTTATTAAAAAAAAGAAAAAGAAAATGAAGCAATGGGCTGGAAAGATAACTCAGTAGTTGATACCTTTCTGCTCTTTAATAGAGCTTGGGTTAATTAGCAGCACCAGAGGCAATTCTGTGAAAAAGACCACATAATATAAAAGTAGCCATTCCTTACCTTCTTAATAGCCTTAGACCCATTGTGCTATTGTAACAAAACATCAGACAGTGGATAAATTGATAAACAATAGAGATTATCTTTGCATAGTTTGAAAGGTTAGATCTAAGTTAAGAAGCAGGAAGACTGAGTGTCTTGTGAAAGCCAGTACTACCTCCAAGGTGATGCTCTGTCCATGGTCCTTATGTGGCAGAGATGGAAGGGTAAAACAGAACAAGGGCTGTGCTTTTGCATGGTGAAGGAAGAGAAGAGAAAGGAAAGGGCTGTGCTTTTCCCTCCAGCCTCAAACTCGGATTTTACACCTGCTTGAAAAGAATGTGTTTTAATAAAACCTGACTATGCTTCATACTAGCTCATCTGAAAATTATTTTCTGTGTGAAAGCCAAGGATCCTGTTTTGCCTGAGTCAAGATTTCTGAAACATGAAGGCAACTCTTCAGGCTGTCCCTGACCCATCTTTGTCACCTCTCACAGTATGAACACAGTATGTTTACTAAATGAATTGCTCAGTTCCCTGCATTATTTTTGCTTATTATAAACTGCCAGTGGGTATAGGATCAATAATCTGCTGAGAAATTCATCCACCTGTTTGGAAGTTTAGCAAAGTATATATAAGAAAAAAATTCATCCATTCAATTCTAGTCTTAGAATTCAATCATTAAGTATTCATCAATTATGATATATTTCTGAGAATTTGAATAAAAACAGTTATATTAATATACTTAGTTTAAAATATTTGAACTGAAATATTCAAATATTTTACTACAAAGTAGAAACTTCATATTTGAAACCAATATATACATAATTAGTGAGATTACAATAATGATTCAGATGGTGAATTTTATTGCAATGATCTAGTCGAGTGAAGAAATCTCATTTTCCACGAATTTACATCTAAAAGTATAAACCTGAATGCATATTCATCTTTTTTCCCTGCCTCTGTGCCAAAAAGAGAGAATGCAGAATAGGTCCCTGCTTCTCCTATAATTTACATTGCTGTCATATGAAAACTTTGTCTATTGTTTATATTTTTGTTGAGAGTCTTGGTAAAATCAATGCATAGCTATGTGCATAATTTGAGTTTCTTTTAAAATGTGCTAAAAGGAATATTTCTTTTAACAGAAAATAAGATAAGCCCCCTACTTTTGTGGGTAGATGAAGAAGGGTGTAGTTCAGTAGCTGAGTACTATGCACAGACGACTAGGTTTAATAGCCAGCATGGGAGAAAAATTCCACCAGAAGCAACCATGAGTGTTCATTGCCAGTAGAATAAAAGGCAAAGTCAATATCCTAACTAGAGAAAGAGATGGTCAGGCTTGGAGGACTACAGGAGCCAGCTACAGATGAGAATTCAGTCCTCTGGTATGAACTGTCTTGATGAGCATTCTCCATTCCTGTGTTATCAAGGCTGGGCTATATCGTCTGCTTCCATGCCACAGATGAAATCATAACCTTGTAATGCAAATGCCTATTTATCTGTTTATTATTCACACTGGGATATCAAGAGTTTCTTTTTATTTTATTTTTTTTCTTTCCTCTTTGAGGAATTAGAGGAGGAAAGTGTTATCTGACTTATGCTTCCATATCATTATTCATTACTGAAGTGAGTCAGGGTAGGAACTCACACAGGGCTGGAGCCTGGAGGCAGGAGCTGATGTAGAGGCCATGGAGGAGTGCTGCTTACTGGCTGCTTCCCATATCTTCCTCAGCCTGCTTTCTTATAGAACCAGCCCAGGGATGGCCCCGCCCACAATAAACTAATCCTTACTCCAACAATCACTAAGTACAAAAATTTCTTATTTCATCATATCATCTATGACATAATGTCTAAGACACAGCAGAGCTCAATAAGTTCTTATTGGAGAAGAATTAAACAATTCATTAAACAAGTGAGTATCACTTTTCCAGAAAGCAGCTGAACAGATGGTTTGGTACAACCCTTTCCCATGCAGGAAAAGATGCGGAGTGCATGAATGGCAAGTGGTGGTTTGATTTCATTATCTCTTAGTCTTAAAGCACTATATTTCACCAATCAAGACTTGAATCATGTGTCTACAAATGACGTCACCACTTGGAGATACTTCTTTCAGGCCCTGAAACCATGTTTGCAGGAGAAATAAAAAAAAGACAAATTGGAGAGAAAATGGGTAGAAAGCAGGGTCCCTTCCCCCCTTTATAATTAACTTCGAAGAAATACATCTCCTTGTGTAAGTACTGCCTCCACGGTTTTTCTGTTCAGTGTTTGATTTTTTTTCCTTTGAAATTGTCTTAAAAGGGAAAACCATTGCTTTTGAGAGCTCTGAAGTCTTGCAAAGGCTTGCAAATACATTTATCACTTTAATACAGGAAGATAAGCAAGGAAAGGCATTCCATTAGTCCACAGCAGCACTGTACTTAGCCTTGGCATTGGTTTTTACTGAAGGGCACTGTGCTAATGGAAACATTCATCTAGTTTCCTTCATAGGATTCCAGGATTCTGAGATGCAAATTCCTCCCCAGCTTTTGCATTTGTCTCTAAACTTAGTGGACTAAATCCACTCTCTGGTGATGCTATTCCTGATTACTATACTGTTATGCTCAATAAGTAGCTAGAGTTTAATTTTCAGAAATGACAAACATCCAGAAACAGTCAGAAATAGACCTTAGTGAAATGTGAGATAATTGTTTATATGTCTAAATAATTGGACTGTGAAATCTGTAAGATTACCTTCAACTTGCAGAATTTTTGTAATTGTTTCTGCACAGGATCAGTTCACAAGATACTGAAGCCTAAAGCAGGAAATAAACCCAATGGCCTGAAAATAATTATAATAATCTTGGGTGGTTTTGATAGCATTCAGTCTAACTCTTTAGGTTTACACTGCAGTTACATTTTTGACAATTTACCTCATATGGTCATTTCTCCTTAAAACTAACTTGTCCAGAATCTTATTTTCATCCATTTTTAAGTTATGAATGCAAATAAACCCTAACCCTGTGGCTAAGGAATTTAAGGCCCAGTAGAGAAATGATGTGGGAGTGTCATATATCAATCTGTTGATTTCATTGGCTAAGTAATAAACAAACTGCTTGGGCTCATAGCTTAGAACATAGGTGGGTGGAGTAAACAGAACAGAATGCTGGGAGGAAGAGGAAGTGAGCTCAGAC
>NC_022009.1:106296209-106299573 GCF_000317375.1 Microtus ochrogaster
GCTCACTAAGACCGGTGCTCACAGATTATTAGAGATGGGTTGATAGGGATATCAGAATTAGCCAGTAAGGGCTAGAGCTAAAGGGCCAAGCAGTGTTTAAATGAATACAGTTTCCGTGTAATTATTTCGGGTAAAGCTAGCCTTGCGGGCAGTGGGGTGCTGGGGACGCAGCCCCGCCGCTTCTATTTCAACAGAGAAAACACGAACAAAATTTACATTGCAAACAGCCTACATAAGTAGACACTCAAATGAGAGTCTTCGGAGTTTGGAACACAGTAGTTTGGGGTTGGACTGAATCACTGGCCAATGGAATATTCCAGGAAAAGAGAATGTTGAATTTGAGTTCAAGCTGAGTGTGAGTCTTCCATGTGATAAGAAGAGGAATCTAGATGAAGAGCCTAGCATGAGAAGCTTTACAGTAAAATAGGGTGGTGTGAGCTTGGCAGAGCTTGGCAATGAATGTGACAATGATTGGGACAGAAGACGAAGAGCCTTGCCTCTCTTCTGGGAAGTTTTTTATTTGACCCTGTGCAAAATGCTGCACTACTATAGCATTAAAGCATTTAACACACCCATCTTAAACGTTAGGACAATCCCCTCAACACAAATGTAGACACATGGTACACAGCTAAAATTTCTAGGTGTCTTGGTGTATTTATGCTGTATTATGACTTGTGCTGAAGGTGTGTTAGTATGCTGTAGTGCTTGTCTCATGTGTGTGTGAGTTTGAGTCTCCAGCAATGATTGAAGAACAAAAGGGAAGGAAGAAAGGAAGAATTAAGGAAGGAAGAAAGGAAAGAGAGAAGGAGAGGAGAGAAGGAAAAGAGGAAAGAAGGAAGGAAGGGAAAGAGGAAGGAAGGAAATTAAGAAAGAAGAAGAGTGAAAGAAAGAAAGAAAGAAAGAAAGAAAGAAAGAAAGAAAGAAAGAAAGAAAGAAAGGAGGAGGAGGAAGAGGAACAAGAATTCTAACTCAAAGTAATTTCTAATTAAATAAACTTTGGAAAATAATGTGGCAAACATACATAAACTATTTTTAGGTTTTCTAAAAAATTCTAAGTTACTTGTCATCATTTTATCTCCCAATAAAGAGGACATATAACTTTCCTCAATTTTATCTCACTAGCAAAACTTTTGTTTCCTCACCAAGCATCTCATAGGATTATGGTTGCCAAGAACACACTGGAAAGTGCAGATATAGAGGATGGGTGTAGATATATGGTAAAGACAATAAGATCATTATAAGAATACCAAGCCAACTCTGTCATGAGGCAAACTACAGTTGCAGTAGAGGCAGATCAAAGATGGGGCCACGCCACATTTGATAATGGGATGGCCAAAATGGCCAGAACACTATCTGAGGAGTCACCTCAATTCTTGTGATATCTGCCTACAAACTTAGTCCAGCAGACTCTGAGAAGGGGGTAGCTTAATATTTGATGCCCACCCCTTCTAACATATAAGGAAATAAGCTCCTAATAAATTAATATCTGATCTGATACTCTTGAAATTCCTTGGTTTTCCCTGTAGAAGAGCCAGGAAGTGAATATTTATAGCAGCAAATAATCACCAAAAGAATTTTTTGTCTTGGATCATATTTCTTTGTTGATATTTAACCAGGGATGAATGTGACATTTAGGGACTACTGACGAAGCTCTAACAAAACTAATAAAGTCTCACAGTGGAAACTTGATTTGTGGAGCTGGAAAGTTGCCTTGCATTTTTATCCTGCCAGCTACTTCCTCTCCTTGGATGGGCCTGGCAGGCAGCCCCTTCCAGGCATTCCTGTCCCCTGCCCATTGGCAGGTAACTATCCAGTTATTCCTTCAAACAACTGTTTTTGAAACCTGCTGTCCAAAGTGATCACCTGCTACTATTGCAAAAAATGTATTGAGAAGAGACACAATATTCAATATCAAACCCTGAGTAGTTCTGTGATTTGGTCGGAAATGAGATTGCCTCTGTTCGGAACATCGTGGACAGAGAGGCAATATTTTGCTCTGATCTTCCTGCTGCAGTACCTGCTTCTCACAAAACCTTGTCAGAGATCTCCTTCCAGGCTGGTGGCATAACACCGGTCCTTGCCACAGCAACATCCAAGGACTAGCAGGTGTTTGAAAGGACTCTATGGTGCCTCACCTGAAATGTGTTGATGTCAGTTTCCCAGTGGCGTCTTGATATTTTTGTTTTGTTTCTACTTTTGTTGTTGTTGTGCCTTTCAACTTTCCCTGGCAGACTATTGCTTCTCCGACAGTATGCTTAGAATCACCTTCCAATGAATGGGGCAGTTTTGAAGGTTGTGAATTGGTCAGCTGACCACTTTAGCTGGGTATTGAAAACCAGTGAGGGTTGAAGACAAACAAACTGCTCTATTCTCTTACCTTATTCCAGCCTGGCTAAAAAAAAATAAATAAATGTTTATGCCTTGATTTTACACAAGAGTGGCAAGAAGCCAAGAGAATTGTTACTGCTAAGCTGTCATCTTTGTCCTGAGGGGTTTCACTGATCTCTCATCCAGGAGGGGGGGAAAAGAATGGTATAAATTTTCAAGAAAGATTGGAAAACTTTCTTCTTAGCTTATTTTAAAAGTGTAAGGAATCAAACAAATGTTAAGGTCTTATACCCTGAGAAACAGCCGTTATGACTAGGCAGACTTTGTGTCAATTCATAGTCCATAAATAAGGAATCACTTTTTAATCATCATATTATCCAAATGAGTGCTCCCTGTCTTTAGAAGAAAAAAAAATGTTCTGATAAAGCAAGCATGGCAGCCATATATCAAAAAAGGGGAGCATTTTAACCATTTGAAACATGCTTTGCTTTGCTTTCTGGATAGAAATTGTCATCCCTAAAAAAAGCAACTGAAGAGGATTAGTGAATGCTTTTGAGATTTAGCTATAATCAAAGGCTTATGTTTAAGAATAACACTCAGCCTCCATATGCTAAATTTGTTCTGGAATCATTGAGAAAAACCGTGCATAACATTATTCATGACCCAAATCATATACAAACCCTCTAAGAAAATTTCCTAATCCATATTGACAAAACTGTATATTACCTCAGTGTACCCTGAGATAATTAGGCAAGAACGCTGGGCTCTGAATAAATATGTAGCTAGCTGGTACTAGTTACATATGTGGCAAAACATGGCATGCATGTCTGTGGGTAACTAGAGATATTCCCTCATCAATGAGTGAGTTCTGCTTCCCTGCTCTGAACTGTTAGCAGGAGTACCACACTGTCCCACCTATGATAAGTTATTTTTTGAAATATGTAAGAAAGTAAATGATCAAGTATACGCAATGTGATAAGCTAAAAATATTACCATTAGCACTGAAAGAACAAACACACACACACACACACACACA
>NC_022009.1:106299673-106311426 GCF_000317375.1 Microtus ochrogaster
GCAAAAACACTGAGCAATTTTCAATGTTTTAACATAATAGAAACAAATTCTAGGCACATCAAAAGACGGTTAGTTCATAATATTTCTCCCACTTTTTGATTGATTAGCATTTTAAAAGGTGCAGAGAATAAGAAATCGCAGAATGCTCAGCTCTAAACAGAATATCTAAACCACACTCTCACCTCCCAGGACTCAGCATCAGTGCAGAAGAGGGGTTTGAAATGAGTGTAAAAGCAGAGAAGGGGAATGGTTACAAGGAAGCAGTGTTTTCTGCGCACACAGGAACTCACAGTGGCTGTGACAGCATGCACAAGACCTAAGCCAGATCCCAGCACAGAAGGGGGTAGAAAAAACACACATTATTTTTTAAATGTTTGAAGTACATCTTATATATTAAAGAGATGATTATATAATTACATCTTAAATAATCATTAAAATGAATAACACCTATTTCTTTCTCTTATTCAAAATTGTGGTCACTATGAAACTAAGGTTTTGACACAGTGACATTATATTTTCTTTAAACAATATCATTATTATACAGAGTAATGTTTTCTTTTCTAACTTGGTTTTTAGTTTGAATTGGTCTTTAATTAACTGGACTTGGGCTTTGAGCAACACACAGGGTAGATATTTTTAAAAATCCTCCCTCTCCTATTATCCCCTGGGTATATTCTAACAAGCACACTGTAAGATGCATCAGTGAGCTTACAGGACGCTATGTAAAATACCTACAAGGGAAAAGACAAAAAGGAGCTGAAAGTAAATGTGTGAGCAATGACCTCGTAACACAAATCAGATGCTATCCTGGGGCAAATGGAGCGGTTAGAAGATGAACCATTCAGAGAGGATGGAGGTAGAGCACAATCTGATACAGTGCAGAGGAGGAATACTGGGAGACTGCACCGAAGGTCAGAGGCCAAGACACTAACTATACGATTGTGAAGAAAGGACAACCTGCCAGAATGAAGGTCAGAGGCCAAGACACTAACTATACGATTGTGAAGAAAGGACAACCTGCCAGAAAGGGAACCTTTCAGAGGAACTTATTCTCCCCTTAGGGTTTCAGATGGAAGCCAGACATACAGTGAAAAGAATTATTACATTTAATAGCTGGGTCTTTAAACAAAAGACAAAATACCTTTTATGTATGTGAAAAATGTTCCACATCATGAGCCATTGAGACGCTGTAAGTCAAAAGTGAAATGTTATCAGCTCATTCCCGTTAAAATGGCAATTACTAAATAGATAACAAGGCCAAAGTGAGAATGGAGAGAAAGAAATCCTGATGCATTGTTCACAGGGGTGTGTATTGGTGTGGCAATTGTGGAGAACAGAATGTAGGTTTTTCACAGAACTAAAAATAGGTTTACACATTACCCGGTTATTCAGCTTAAGCTATAGGACCCAAAAGAGATAAAATCAGCATGTTAAGGAGTTCCTGAAGCCTTATGTTTAATCGACTGTTTGTTGAAGAATGGATGGAGAAGAAAACGTGTATGCACACAATAGGATATTTGGCCATAAAAAGAATGTAGTTATGTCATTTGAAGTGAAAAGAACAGAATTATAGAACACTCTACTGGATTAGATGAGCCAGGCACACAAAGAGTCTTGCCCCCAAATTCTCTCTCATGTGTGGGAACTTAGAAAAACCTTTAGGAAAAAAATCACAAATTTTAGTTGTAAAACTTATATGGTCGGGGAGATACCAGCATGTGTGTGTGATGGGAACTTCTAACTGCTCCATATCACTTTCAGATCCTCCTGGAGCTACAGTTACCGGTGGTTGAGAGGCACCCAACATATGTGCCAGGAATCAGCTCTGATCCTCTACAAGAGCAGTACACGGTCTCAACTGCTGAGTCACCTTTACAGGTCCTAGGAGATCTTAACGGAGAATAGTGTGCACTGGCGTCTGGAAAGCATTTTGGGAAAGCAACAAATGGCTATTGGATGATGCAATCTCAAAACTGAGTATTAAAACAAGCAGAGCAAGTTCCAAGGCTCCTCAGTACAGTGGAGTGTCTATCCTTCAGAATTATTTATTTTATAGAGTTCTAGAAGGCAGCAGCTTGAAGATTCAAGACATAAGGAAGTGATAAGGAGAGGGAAATGATCTAAATTACCTTAGGTTGATCATTGTGCACGAGCGTGCATGTACAGTCATGCTACACTCCATTAAAACCACAACTAGCATACATTAATTAATTTTAAAAAAACAAAGCGAAGATTTAATTTAGACACAGCAGAGATTATAAAATTCATAAAAATAACTGTAAAAACACTGTGTCATTAAAATTTAAAGCTATATTAAAAGATTGGAAGTCTAGTCTGATGGAAAACTGCCAAATCAGAATCAAAATGAAATATAAAGCTTTTAAAGTCTTTAAATCACTTGATCCAAAATCTTCCTAGAAGGTTATTAGTCTTACTCTCCTCTCAGGAAAGAAATTACCTAAGTTTTTAAAAAAGATTAATTTAGTGTGTGTGTGTGTGTGTGTGTGTGTGTGTGTGTGTGTGTGTGTGTGTAAGTTTATATGCACCATTTGGATGCAGGAACCCAAGGAGGGCATCAGATTCCCTGAAACTGGAGTCACAGATGGTTTTGAGCTTCCATGTGAATGTTGGGAATGAAATCTGGGATCTTCACAAGAGCAGTAAATGCCCTTCACAGGTGAACCATCTCTCAAGCCATGATTTGCTGTAGAATATTACTTTAAGATGTGTTACATTTGTTTATGCTGTGAAACATTTGTTCAATGATGCAAAGATGTGTTGCCTTTTTCAATGTTGCATATGTTTAACTCTGTTAAGCTGTGTTACTTTGCCTGTCCAAAAATGCCTTATTGGTAATAAAGAGGTGAACAGCCAATAGCATGGCAGAAGCAAGGTTAGGATGGCAAGCAGAGAGAATAAATAGAGGAGGAAGAAAAGAAGAAGAGTAAGACATCAAGGAGAGAGAAAAGGAGCCAGCCACCCAGCCACACAGAGTAAGAATGAAAATAAGATTGCAGAAGTAGGAAAAGGAGGAAGCACAGAGGCAAAAGGTAGATGGGAACATTTAAGTTTTAAAAAAGCTGGCTAGAAATAAACCAAGCTAAGGCCAGGCATTTATAAGAAAGAAAAGTCCCTGTGTGTGTTTATTTGGGAGCTGGTTGGTGGACCTCGCTAGAACAAAGAACTCAATAGTAAAGAGTAAAAAAGCAAACAAAAAATTAATGACAATGATTCCAATATTCTTTTGGGAAACCATGAAAGGAAATGCTAGCTAAATAGTTTTATAGTCAACTTAATTCCAAACCTGTCAAAGATAGTATGCAAAAGGAAATCCATAGTACAATTGTAATTCTGAGCATATATGTTAAAATATCAGCAAATTTATCAAAGCATTTATTTGGAAAGTCACCACAGTTGGGTCAATGGCAAAATTATATATTTCACAAGTTTATTCACTTGAAAAAATGGCAAATGGTCCTGTTAGCAAGTAGCTTGATGGTTGCCAGAAAACAGATCAGCAGCAATGGGCACAGAAACGCTGTAGGACAAAGGAACCATTTAAATGTTGATTGTGTAATAGGTGCCCCTACATGGCAACATTTTACTGATAAATGCCTTAGTAAAAAGAAACACAGACAAGAGATCAAAAGGGCTCCTACTTGCCAAATCTAGGGGAAATTGAGCAACAAAATAGAAAGTGATGTTGGCAAATTATACTTTATTAAATAATATAAACATACATTAAATGATTCTGTAAATGGATAGGTTAAAGAGAAAAAAGGCTTCCTTGTAGTGGTCTAATTAAGAAATACTGAAGGCAGACGAAAGTAAAACCGAATCACTACAGTGCTGCAGATACTACCCTCAAATAGATTGATGTGAGAAACATCACGGTATAGATGAATTGTTTCTTTGGTCTGTCATACCCTGGAATATGAGATGAATAAAAACACCCTACCCCACAAAAACTCATGCAATATCTGGCCTTCTTTTAAAATTGTTCAGCATAAAAAAGAAGAAGAAGAAAGGGGGGACTCAACACAGAATAAAGTAGACTAAAAATGACGTAGCTTACTAAATGTCGAGTTTTCATTTTAGACTATTTTCATATATAATCAAAAGCCACTGAGAAGTTTGAAGGCAATCATTACTAAGTTGAAATGTTGACAGTGTATAAAGATACAAGGGTGCTATATTTTATAATTAATTGCACATTGGTTATGTAAACAAATTAGGTGACTCTCAGGAAAAGGTGGTCTATTGAGAGAAAGGGGAATGATGTATGAAATCTACTCTCAAGTGGTTTACAAATAACAAACACACGTGAGCATCCAAATGAGAAAGAAATGAATTGAAATATTTAAAAATTAGTGAACTTGGTAGAAATTATAATAGCACTTTATAGACTACCCACTATGTTTGTTCAGATTTTTTGCAAGCTTATTTTTTAAAAATTGTTTAATATGTACTAGCATAAACCATTTTTTAAATTATCATTGTATGGAATAGCTGAGGTGGAAAAGCATGGCTGCTACCCCTTATGTATATACATGCACATACATGAACACAAATGCATATGCATTACATATTTGGGTGGATAACTCAAGGAATAATTAAGATTATGGTAATACTTTGGTTCTGTAGAGAAGAATTGAAACTGAGTTTTTAAAAAAAAAACCTTTTGTTCTTGAATTTTAAGCCATTATTCAACCCAAATAATAAATAAAATAAACAAAATTCTGCCAAACCAAACATTGCTAAAAATGTGTGGTAGTAGAATCTCTTACACACTACAGACAGAAGTCAAGAAAATAGTCTGGCACTGTCCTGTAAATCTTAACATACCCATACCCTGAGAACCCAGTGGTCAGCAGCTCCAGTCAATGGTATATGAATCTGGCAAACATGGACCATGAGTCATATTTAAGAATGATGGAAATTCTTGCTCACTGAATCAAGAATAGATGAAGCTCACAATTCTCTTAAATGGCACATAAAAGAGAAAATGACTTTTAGCTGTCTGTGGAAAAAAATGAGTTTAAATAAGACTGCGGTTGAAATAAAAATTACGGTTTACAGATTTCCCATGGCAACATGAAATTCAGCCCTGTTCTTGCCATTCTGCACCCACAGTAAAGCTGTGACATCATGGAATTAGAAGAACGGACATTTAAAGACACAGATCCCAGTGATGGCTCCCTTTGGTGAGGAAAGAAGATACCAGTGAGAAAGAAACAATGGGCTTCAACGGCTTCTGTGATGTGCAATATTTTATATACAGATGGGGTAGTGAGTATATGGTTCGATTGTGCATTAATGTAGGCATATATAAATGTAGAATATTGTTATGAAATAAATATTTGAAAAGGCTAAATTGGTAGTGTTTCTCAAAGAGAAAAAAAAATAAATGAAATGGGCATGAAGAAGATGAGCTGGGCAAGGAGAAATGCTGGTAGATTTAAATCACTTCTACTCACCCCAGCCTACACAGACCAAGAGACAGCCAACTGTCAGACGGTAGATAGATGGCAGATGACCATCCTGCTGTGCCTTCTTCTGTATGTCTTTCAGAGTGCAAGGTGAGAGAAATAGGGTCTGTGCTCATGAAAAAAAAATTGCAGTACAAAAAAAAAGGAAACAATTTAAAATTGACCGAGTATTACTGAGGGGATCTCTGCAGGTGCCATACAGGGACGTGAACCCCATGAGGAGATAAGAATGAAAACTGCCTGCAGATTGACTTCAACTTGGATCAGACTTCAGGGAGTCTAACTAGTAATGGGTGGTCTATTCCTGATGTATTTTAAGATTAGTATGATTTGGAAGAAAAGCTTTCCTGGTGCACAATGGAAGCAAAATTACACAGAAACAACTAAGGATCCATATAATTTTTTCCAAGAAGATGGGTTCTAGAGATAGGCTACCTGTACTAGCTTAAGGGTCTGGCCTGGTCTCAGTCATACAGATAACATGGAGGTCATTTGGGTTGTCAGCCACCTCTGCTCCTGGCTGTGGAGCTTGGGGTAGTCTCTAGCTATCAGGGTCAATTAGCCTACCAGCCATCTACAGTCTTGGTTGTAAGAGCTTGATAAGGCTTCCAATTCTCAACTCTCTGGATAGAGGAGTAGGCTTTTCATCTTTTGCATTGTAAAGACTACACTGTGTCCTTAACATCCCTCGTTTCTCTGGAGATCTGTGGGCATAACATATCACTACTACATGCATGAAAATACAATATAGGACAATCAGAAATCTATTATTTCTCTTAGACACTAGGCTTACAGACAGCTGAGCCTTGAGAAATCCAAGGTCAGTTGTGCCTTTGTGTTCAGGGACCCATCCTGAACAAGAGGAAGTAAAGTGGCAGTTTTGAGTGCTTGATCATCTTACACAGGTATTGAAAAGCATGATGTATTTGGTGTGATGTGGGATTTCCCTCTGTGTGCTGTGATTACCATTAATGAATAAAGAAACTGCTTTGGGCCTACAGCAGGGCAGAACTTAGCTAGGCAGGGAAAACTAAGCTAAATGATGGGAAGAAAGAAGGACAGAGTCAGAGAGAAGCCATGTAGTCCCGCCAGAGACAAACACCAGCAGGAATCTTGCAGGTAAACCACGTGGTGATACACAGATTACTAGCAGTATGTTAAATTAAGATGTAAGAGTTAGCCAATAAGAAGTTTGAGCTAATGGGCCAAGCAGTGTTTTAAATCATACAGTTTCTGTGTGTTTGCTTTGGTTCTGGGCAGCTGGGATGAACAAGCGGCCCCTCCCTTGCTACATTGCTATTATTGATCACAAATAAATTACTGTAAATTGCGATAGCCTCTTACCCTCCAACTTTATCCTGCTCTTTCCTTTGTATCCTGTGACCTCAACACCCCAGTAAGTTGCACCAGAAACCCAGAGATGGAGGTATTGTCCATGCTTTTGTCTGCCTTTCAGATCCCCTGCTCAGCTGGTCTCTAGAAATCACTGCCATTCTTACCACTTAACTATCTGCTTGGTCAGTCTTTGTGGTCTGCCTTCAATGCCCCTCCTACGGCTGTATACTTCCTCTTCTCACCATCTCTCAACATCAGACAGTTCATCCAAAACTGAAATTGACTTACTGGGAAGTAGAGGTGAGAAAAAGCAGGCTTTCACCCATTTCTGAATGTGTCCAATTTAGCTCTATTGCCTGTGTCTCACTTCTAACCTCTTCCCATTCCTCTTTCACTGTTTTATTCTCTTTAGGAGATAGTCACCTTCTAACAGTCACCAGAAGGAAAGGGGATGTCACAGCAGTCAACAGCGATGTGTATGTTTCATTTGGTGAAGCGTGATTCTCCTTGGGGGCTGGGGTTGACTGATTCTGTAGTAAGGAAAAGCCTGGCCTTGATTCTGCGGAGTCCTTGAAATGGATCGAGGCCGTGGGCTGCTTGGTAAATACCGCGCCGGTGATTAATAACACATGAGGAAGCCTGCTGAGTTAGAAAGCAGTTTGGGGGGTTATGATGTAAAATCAGCCCGTTTGCGCCACGCTTGATATTCTTCTTTCCAGGCTTTGCAAACGCCCTGTAGACAGGGATCTTTTTCTTGGAGAACATCTCACCAAAAACGTGTGGAGTACTGGGCCACTTTAAGAAAGATGTTTGGAATACAGGGTGTGAAGGAATACACAGAGACAAAGAAGAACACTGGGAAAACCTACGATGGAAAGCGCAGGCTGTCTCTAGCTTGGCTCATTTCTGGCTCTCCGAGTAGATCACTCTGGAAGAGAGGTGACTGTTGCTGCCTTTAACTGCTTGTGTTAGCAGCTGGCATTTTGTTTTCTGAAGTTCAGGCCCTGGTGGGAGTTTTTACCACACTCCAATTAAAAAAAAAGAAAATCAAAGTTTCAGGGTTAATTTTTTTCATTGAATCTTTTTTTAAGTTTTCTAGCAAAGCAGGTCATATAGTTACAATTTTTGCAGGGTTGTTCATACTGCTGTTCTGGAAGCTGTGTCCGTGTTCTCGTGAAGTTGGTTCCTTTGCAGGTTTTTAGCCTCCATGAAATAGTCAAGGGATGGGCATGTGCCTTTCATACGATTTGGAGGGGGGGATCCTGCCTGCTGCACTGCCGAATTAATAGAGATATTAATAGAGATGCTTTTGCTTTTACTCAAAATTTTATCATCCCCCAAAATAGGAAATCAACTGCAAATACTTGGAGCCTGATGTGAAGAAGAATGGCTGGCCATGTGGCACTCACCCAGGCCAAGGATGGGGGCAGGAGAAAAAGTCTGGTGTAAACAGTGACCACTCGGCCATTGAAAAGCCAGTGATCTATGAGGTGCTCTGGGAAAGCAGTCAAGTCTTTTCTTGCAGGATCCCAGGAATTGGTCAGAAAGCTAGAGACTTCAGGAAGTAACCGCAGAGCAGGAAGAACCGAGTTTGTAGATAATAGTATGTGTTCTTGCCATCTCAGTGCTGAGAAGGCAGAGAGGAGGAAATCCCTGGAACTTCTTGCCTGGCTAATATTCCAGTATTCAGGAGACTGGAGACTGTAGCCAGATCCAGGCCTATCAGGTTCTATTGGGGGACTCTTCTGACCTCTCCACCATCCCTCAAAAAGCCAGGTTGCTAATTAAGAACAATAAATACCTCATTGAATGACCAGTGGTGCTGTTTTCTTTTTCTTTCTCATGTCCCAGTGATCTTATGCCACCTGAGTGTTCCCAACGTCCTATGAAGACCCTAGCATCACATAACTGTTTATGACTATCCCTGTTTGTCATCAAAAACATCTGTACGTTCCTTGATGCTGTAGACTTTCCTGTGTGCTGTCTCCTCTGAGATAACCTGAAGGAAAGTCCGTCAGGAGCCTGGAGACGTTTTTTATGTGATTTTATGAATAACCACTGGACCAGGGAGAATGTCACTTTTCTCGTTGTAGGAGAATGGCAATAAGGCTTTAATTGAATCCATTCCCCTTAGTTGTGAGGCAATGCCTACAGGCGGTTGATCAGAACACAACGTTGTTTTTCTTGAAATTGTTCCATCAATAGACCAGCATTGGTCTTTCAAGATTCCAAAACTGAGGTTGGCAAGATGGCTGGCCAGACACAAGCACTTTCCACAGAAGCCTTGTGAATGAGAACAATCCCTGAAACCCACGGAGAGGTGGAAGGAGAGAACTGACTCCACAAAGTTATCCTCTGACCTCTCATGTGTGCAGTGGGACACATGTACACATGCGTGTGTGCATGCGCTCACACACACACAAACACAGGTTATACACACTGCTACTAACGCTAATGACAGCAAAGTCAAAAGCCTAAAACAAAGCTTGATAGTTTAAAAGCATAATAAAGAATGCAAGGGAGCCAAGGAATTTGGAATGACAATTCAGTCCCAGAGGTCTTGTTAATCAGATACTTTATGTGTACAGATAAAGTCAAAAATCTCAAGTGGCCTCCAGATCTCATCGCTACCCAAATAAACTTAGACAGGACAGGGAATTATTCTTTGTCACAGATAAAAAATGGTAACTTCGCTAAGTTTCAGACAGAAAGTTCAAGAGCAGAGACCTCAAGACATTTCTGGCAAACAAGCAAATATGATAAGGAAATGTGATGCTTGGCTGTCCGCTGCACTCCACAGCCTCAGCATCACCTACAGAACCTGACGGCACATATCTAAGACATAACTTTTGCATTTGCTGGATATAATAATTAGGTTGGTCATTCCTAATCCAAAACTGCAAAATCTGTGAGGATCCGAAATCCAAGACTTCCCAGGTGCCAACAAGGTGTCAGAAATGAAAAATCTGTCCCTGCCTTCATGAGACAGATTGCAACGGGGGTGCAGATGGACCGTAAATAGTGTGTAAATGACCTTCAGGAGACAAATATAAATGTAATTCATGTTTAGACTTGGATCCTATCCTAAAGATATCTCATAAGTATTCAAATATTTCAAAATAAAATCCCCAATCCAAAGCAATTCTGGCACCAAGCATTTTGAACACGGGACACTCTGTGTGCAGTAATGGGGGAAGACAACAAAAGAGTCAAAAGAGAAAAGCAGTTCAGAGGAGGGTAAAGAAAGCTCTGGATACCCCACACATCCCTGGGTGACACCCAGAGAATTCAAATGTGCACACAGAAACACAGTTTTTGTTCAGATCTCTGTGAGCCTGTCCGTTTTCAGTTCCCAGAAACCCCATTTCTGATCCAACCTTTGCGTACTGTAATAGAAAGGTGATCAAATTGCAATAAGGACCAGGCAGCATCAACCGAAACCTCTGGCCTGTGTGGGAAGTCAGAGTCCTCCTTGGGGGCCCAGCCCCGGGGACTGCGACCCTCTCGGCACACCATTCTGAGGATGACTGACATTTATGACACTTGACCCCCACGTCAGTGAAATGGGAAGAGTCTGCAGAAGTGAGAGATTTTTATGCCAACACCACCTCTGCTCATACTCCAGTGGCTCCAGTTCAATCCCTGCCCACGCAAAGTATGGGAGAGATGGGGAAATGAATTCTGGCTGAGTGCCAGGCAGGAGGCATTCCATTCTAGGTAACTAGCTCTCTGCTGCAGAGGGAGGAAGAACATCATTGGGTACAGCACCTGCCTTAGTCACGTGGCTATTGTTGTGTTAACACCAAGCAGAGACATTAGGGGCAGGACTTACATCGTGATCACGTGATCATCATCCTTCACTGAGGGAAAGAACAACAGGAACTCAAGCAAGGCAGGAACAGAAGCAGTGGAGGAACTCTGTTTTCTGGCTTGCTCTTCATAGCTTATTCAGTTTGCTTTCTCCTACACCAAGGCTCACCTGCCCAAGGGTGACACAGCCTAGCATGGCTTGAGTTCTCTCACATCAGCCATCAATCAAGAAAATATCCCACAGACTTGCTTGCAGGCCAATCTGACAGGCGTACTTTCTCAGATGAGGTTCCATCTTCCAAGATGATCCTAGCTTGTGTCAAGTTGACAGAAGAAACAAGCTAGCACAGCACCCACTAGGAAGAAAATACTCTTTCTTGCTCTTTTTCTCCCCTTAAAAATAGCCTCTCATGCCGGGCAGTGGTGGTGCACGCCTTTAATCCCAGCACTCGGGAGGCAGAGGCAGGTGGGTCTCTGTGAGTTGGAGGACAGGCTGGTCTACAAGAGCTAGTTCCTTGACAGGCCCCAAAGCTACAGAGAGACCCTGTCTAAAAAACAAAACAAAAAAGCAAAAGAACAAAAGCCTCTTTCACTATATAGCCCATGCAAGTCTTGAAGCTCATACTAGCCTGAAACCTGCTATGTAGCCCAGACTGACCTGTAATGACCTTCCTGTCTCGGTATCTAACATCATGGCACTATAGTTGTGTGCCACTATGCCGGCTTCCCTCTGCAATCCACGCCACACTTTCTGTTCTTCAAACCTTACGTAATATTCATCCCACGAGGTAAAAATAGGCTTGGATGAGCCGCAGTTTAGAACATTGGGTCCTGTCAGCACTTGGGAAGCCTCTATTTTTCTCCCATTCCCACGTGTGAGATACACACCTGTTTCGTGTGAAGCATGAGCACAGAAGAAATTTCAAACTCAGTTTCTACGTTTAAGGAGCATGCAGTTGGGTTGCCAGAAAGGAAAAGGATTCAATGTCACCATGATATATCAAAGAGGAAGTGAGGTCAAGGCCATACACTAATATGTCCTCTCAGGGCTGGATGGAAGCAACAGGCTTTCCTGAGAAGCCCTGAACCATTGTGGTTAACTGTGTGTGTGTGTGTGTG
>NC_022009.1:106311534-106317078 GCF_000317375.1 Microtus ochrogaster
ATCTCCTGCTTAGAAGGCTTGGCGGTCTCCCATTTTAGCTTTCTTGTCTAGGTTTTTCTCTCTTCAAACTGGAGGGAGAGTGAAGACATTCAATTCTATTTCCTTTCTCCTTCCGTCTTCTTTCATGAAGTAATAAAATCAAAGGCAAGAATGACCACGGCTAAAGAAGGTCCCATGATAAGCACCGGAGACGCAGCTAGCTAACAATTATTTAATCAAAGCATTACTGAGATCCATCTGTAGCCTGAAAGGAGATTTCCTTCCAACTTTCGCTGTGTTGAAATGCAGGAGAGAACCCTGCATTAGAGAACCAGGAATTCGCCAAATTTAATAAAAGGAAATGTAAAAAGCTATTTTCTTCAAATGCCTCTAGCTGCCCATCTACCCTAATCACATACAGGACTCAAAATTGTTTTCCACTGACAATAATGGGATCTATAAAGAGAATTACTGCGGCGTGATTTGAGAGACCATTGTGATCCTTTGCCTCCATGGAACTGAGCCCACCTGGATGCGAATACAAAGTCAGCAAAAGAAAGCAAGATAGACGCTGTGTGTGTGTGTGTGTGTGTGTGTGTGTGTGTGTGTGTGTGTGTTTGTGTGTGTGCCTCCCTCTGCATCTTACCTGGGCTTGGTTTTTAAATCACTCAAGGGCAGAGGACAACTCATTAGCTATGGATTTTTTGACCGCGGGGGCAATAGCAGACAGCCTAGAAGAAAACGCAATTATGAATCAGCAAAGTGGAATTTTAAAATACGGGTTGCCTGAAGCTGTCACTCTGTCGTGCATCTTAACTGCACCCCTCAATTCTGCACAGAGTTAGAAGCTGGGCAACTGAGGCACCAGGGAATTGGGCAAGATGAAGAGAAGCCTTGCTAGAGTATATGCAAGGGCGTTGAAGGGTACAGGAGGCCCCCTTTCACCTTCCAAACTTGTCTTTATATAGCGGATCAGGAAATACAGAGGAAGTCTCCCTGTTGCAGTATAAACTCAGGACTCTGGAGACTGAATCAAGATGATCACAAGTTCAAAGTCACAGAGGGAGCCGTTGTCTCAAGAACAGAAAAAAGATGAAAGAGGCAGCCCTGTAAGATGGGGAGATCCCAGAACCTTGCATGCAAAGGTCTAAATTCAAAACATGGATCTTCCTCTCTTACCTTTTGGATACCACTCAGTAATGTGAAATAAATTACCTCTTTCATTCTGGGACTGCTTATCTGAGAAGCAAGGACTATAAAATGAACCATTCAAGATTGCCATTGCAGTGGTTGAGATGTCATTGAGAGAGTTTTGAAAGTGGCAAAGTACTACATAAAAAGTATTGAGCGATGTTTGAGAACACAAAAGAAGTCACACAAAGACACTAATATTAGAGCTCCAATTCTTAAGGAAGAAAAACACATTTTTAAAGCAATTTGAGGAAAATGAGCAAGCTGACTAGAAATGCAAAATCCTATACTAACGGGAGGACTCCCCACTTACTGAGATACCTGTGAGTATTTATACCTGGATGCTGACAGTTTCAAAGTGCATTGCTTAAACTGACCATGTGTGCTGTTGTTTAGACCCCGAATGGTCCCTATGATGGCTATTCTCTGTTGTCAACTTGACTATATCTGGAATTAACTAAAACCCAAGTACCTAGGTAAACCTGTGAGGTATTTTTTTTTCTTAATTAAATCATTTGAAGTGAAAAGACCAAACTTCTAATAAGAATCTTTGATCTTGGCCACATCTGCTGCCAGCCTACATACAGGATATGGAGGAAGGAAACATTTGCTCTTGTTGCCTAATTTCTTTTGCTCTCATTATCAAGTTCATTCTTTTATTGACATTTGAGCATCCTTCTTTAGGACCCTGAATATACAGAAGACAACTGAGACATGCAGCTTCAAGGACTGAACAACTACTGGATTGTTGGACCTTCAGTGATTGACTAAAGCCTATACACCATTACACCATTATAATAAATTCCATATATATATATACATCTATATCTGAGTTTTTGGAAAAAACGAATGGCTTTGGCAGAGATTTCAGGTCAGCCTATATATATATATATATATACATCTATATCTGAGTTTTTGGAAAAAACGAATGGCTTTGGCAGAGATTTCAGGTCAGCCTAGTACTGACCTGTTCCATCATGTTGTTATTAGCTCTCACTCTTATGCAGATCTATAATGAAAAGGAAAAAGCTGAACAAAGAGAAATACAAAATACATAGTTTATGGAGCACCTAAAAGTGTAATAGAGCTAAGTCCGGTGCCTAAGGAGATTAAACATTTAAAGAAAAGTCTGGTGCTAAACCAAGTAAAGAGAGTGGTAACCTCAGGAGAATCCCACACCCATCTAAGCTTCCAACTTGTTAAAAGGAATTAAAGAAAATCTTAAGTAGTGAAAGAAATCAGGAGCAACAGAAAGCTGGTAAAGATGTAATTGAAGGAGGAGGCCAAGTTCTAGCATCGCTAAGCAGAAGAACTCGAAAATTCAGTCACACAGTTCTGCCTTTAGACTCAAGATGTAATAGTTGTGGACTTCCCTCTGCAGCTAAGGAAGCCCACTGAGGCCAGATGTATGGCAGGGGAGACCCTGCATGGAAGCCCAGAGAGGCTACTGCATGAAGCTATGAAGATGAAGCCTGGATTGTATTAGAGACCCCAAGATACTGGAGATGCCAGAATCAGGATACCTGTCAAGGAGAGATGCTAACTTGGCATGGAACTAACCCACAGAGATGGATGGTGCATTCAATAAAATGGAAAGGAATTGGAGATCTGAAGAGTACTTTGACACTGGACATAGGGATGCAGAATTTGGAGTTTGCCCTGCTGGGTTCTGTTCTTACTTCAATCCAGTATTTCCTCACTATGGTCCTTTTCCTACCTTTTTGAATAGTAATATATATATTCTGAGCCATTATATGTTGGAAGTATATAATATGCTTTTTTTTCTTTTGGTTTTGTGGGGGTTACAGTTAAAAGGTTACCATTAGTCTCAGAAAAGACTTTGAACTTTGGACTTTTAAACAGGGTTGAGACTGTGAAAAGCTATGGGGACTTTTGATTTTGGTTTGAGTGCAGTTTTTTCCACCTTGGGACCTAAGACAGAAGTTAATAGAGGGTGTTAAGGTCACCGTAAGCTTTACAGAGAGACTGTCTCAAAAAATTATGTCCAAAAATTTTTGAAAACTTCATTTACTTCATTTATAGACATTATGCAATCTTTCTCATTCTTTATTATGTCCTGGAATCTGCTTGGTTTAAACAACTAATGATTTTACCAAATTAGCATAAGGCTTATTTTAGCATAAAGTTCTGTAACCTTTCCTCATCAGCTGCCTTTGTAGCTGGTTTGCTCTTATCTTCTTAGCTAATTCTCAACTAAATACACTACTCAGTTCTGGATTCACAGGATTTGAGAACACTGCGTCCTTCAAAGGGGAAGATTTTCAGCTCATCCAGAAAGAACTTACCCCAGGGCACCCCAACTCTGAGTATTTAAGGACATCAGAAGGCATCCTGTGTCTGACAAATGCCGAGCAGAGAGAACATGGTGTCATCTGTTTCCTAGAGAACATCTATCCCTTGGTTGTTGAGGATTAGTCCTGACTTTGGCCTTTTTCTGGCTAGGAAAAAAAATGTTAATCACTCTTGCATTGACTGTCCAGTGCTGTGTTTCTAGTTCTTATTTCAGCAGCAGGAAAAGATAGATCAGGAAACTAGGCATCAGTGTGTCCCGAGGGAGCATACCCAGGCTTTGTCAGCAGTGACGTCTGATAGTATGGGGAGAATTGTTCTATGGGAAGCTTCGTCAGTTCTGATCTTAAGAGCTAGGAGCCAGGAAAGGTTTGAATCCTGACGGCATCAGTTACTTCTCCATGGCTATTACGGAGGAGCTGAGAAGTCAACTGAAGAAGGGAACAGTTTAGTTTGGCTCATGGCCCGAGGGCATGGTTCGTGGTGGCGGTGAAGGCGTGGTTTCAGGAGTGTGAAGCAGCTGGTCATATTTCGCTCACAGACAGGACGCAAAAAGAACGCTGGAGCTCAGCCCTCCTCGCTATTACTCAGTTCATGTCCCCTTCCTGTTAAAGAGTGGAATCCACAATCATGGGATCTCTCAGTTAAACATTTAAGGAAACACCTTCCTAGACACACCTGGAGGTGCGTTTCTCCATGACTTTAAGTCTAGCCAGGCTGACAACAAAGAAGCTCCATCACACTGAATCAGAGACCAGCATTTGTCATGTAATTTTTCTGTTCTTAAGCTTTTTCCAGCAGTTCAGTTTGATAACAAGGAATATCTTCTGAAGCCTGGAGTTAATTCAATATATTTATGAAATACATAGTATGTGTAAAACCTGTGTTTGTCTCCATGAATAAGTAGTGAATGCATTCAACAACATCTTGGCCCCCAGAAAGGTTATGAACTAAAGCCAGGAACTATGAAAAGTTTGAAAACAATGGCTGATGTAGATTCCTGGGCAAGTTCATTGATAAACAGACATTCAACACAGGCGATGTCCTCTGTGTTGAATGTGTAATGATTTGAATAGGTAAAATTCACATGATCTCCAAAAGCATCTTACCAGATTTTAGTATGCTCTCTTTACAGACACATAATATTTAAGGGGATCTAACACTCTCTTAGTAGAGAAAATAACATTTTGTAAAATCTAAACAGACACTAATTATTTCATCAAATTCTTTATCTTCCACTGTGGAATACATCCACTGAATCCTTTTGAACTCAGACAAGCAGTAAGTAGTTTTAGTTTTTAGAAGGATGAGGCTATCAAAGTTCAAAGTAATAGCATTCTGCAGCTAAAATGGTCTGCAGGATCTCCACAATGGCATTTTCGAAATGACCCTACAGTAGTCTCTCAGTAGCAATCTGGTCAGGCTGATCTTTCTCAGCTAAGGTACTGGACCATGCTTGAAAAAATGAAAAATAAAGAGAAAGGGAGACAGTTTTCTGAGTAATTTAGAAGTAAAGCACTTTCGTTTCAATGCTGGAGGAATAATAATTGGTAAAAATATCTGCCTAGTAGTGGGGACCTCACAGTTGTGGAAACTGAGTCCATCAAGGAGCTGTGGAGGAAAGATGGTTCTCTAGACAAAAGAAAAATGTTTGCCTTGCCCAAGATTGGGATGACAGCTCCATGCATGTATCCATGAGTGGCTCATGGCCAACTCGACTCTCCAGTGTTGTTAAAAGAAGACATTAGCTGTGTTGACTTACATGGCATATTTCTAATAGTGATTCCCTTTAAACTAGACAGAGTGGTTATCTGTGATCCTGCAGAGCAGTGGGTATCCAAAGTCAGACAGGACAGTGAGCAGACACCCAACAGCCCAGTAATTCTGATAGCAACTCCAAAGAAAAGAGCATCGTCCTTTGGATACTGACCAGAATCCCAGTACACAAGCATAAAAGAATTAATACCTTTTGTCAGTGCCTCTCCAGGAGGATGTTTAGTGACTGCTCAGCTTGAACAAATGTACCAACTAATTACAAATACAAACAAAACAAAACTCCTAGTT
>NC_022009.1:106317377-106327319 GCF_000317375.1 Microtus ochrogaster
TCACAGAGGCTCTGCTTTAACTATGAGAATCATGTGGAATAAATGGAGAAAAGCATTGGCGTTTGAGACAAACAGAAGAATTCTAAGAAATGGCTTTATCACTTACAAGGTGATTTTTGCTGGTGCTATCCAGCTTCTCTGATCTTGAGTTTCCTCAACTACTTGGTGAGTATCTGTGAGTGTTAAGTTGTCTACACTTAACATGTGGTCTGAAATAAAATAAGTGCTTAGTAAGAGACTCAAAAACAACTCTCTCTCTCTCTTTCTCTCTCCTCTCTCTCTCTCTCTCTCTCTCTCTCTCTCTCTCTCTCTCTCTCTCTCTCTCTCAGAGCCTTCTCTCATTCTCATCTTTCATTCTAGAGTTCACCATGTCCACCAAAACTGCTCAACAGTTTTTGATGCTGAAACATAATGTATGACAAATTGTTACTTTAATTCAGACCTCCTGCTAGTTTTGTCCTTGATTCCTGATGTCAAAGAGGCCAGCTTTGTGAAAACAGGAGTCTCAAGCAGCTTTCCCCTTCAGCCTCTTGGCTCACCTTGATAAGCTCTTGTCAGGGCATTGCTAAATGTGAGTCTCCAATGGCATCCTTGCCTCTATATGAATACCATGGCTGCTTAGAATGTTCTTCACTCTCCTTTATGGCTGAGGTACCACAGTCACTTGTATCAAAAATGAGGATGTTGTTAAGAAAACTAAACAGAAATCCAAGTGTCCTCAGCCACTGCTACTTTGAGTGATGGTACAGGGATCATGAGTGATGGGAAATGGCAGTATTAATACGCTTTTCAGAGTAGTGATTGTGCCTCATGGGTGCAGGTGAGCCTGCCTGAACTATATAGACACTGTCATGTCATCCCAAGACTTTCTGAAGCCCTGGAACAGACATGTCATTATCTCTTCAAGTGTTTTTGTTCCTGTATACCTAAGTCAGCTTGGAATTCAGTTTGGATGAGGCTGATAGAAATCTAGGCCTTAAGACTTGGAAGCCTGTTTTCTGAGATGGTCAAGGTGCTGCATAGAAGAACTTACTATAAGACAAGCTTGGACTGGAGTGAAGATGCAACTAGAACCAAGGCCCAGACCGAAAAGTAGGTAAAGGTTTTTAATTGCTAATTTGTTGCCCTATGGATTCGCTGACACAACACGTCATGTTTAATATGAAGTCACTCCTATACCATGACAGCATTTTTGTTATATTGACCCAGGACCCCAGTCTGTGTCTATGTGACTTCAGAAGAAAGAAAAAGGATGCAGAGAGGGCTAGCCAGCTGAGCAGTGGGTACCAGCAAGGATAATAAGGTTAGTAGAGATGAAAAAAATGGGGACAATAGGACTGAGGGGTACCAAGAACCCTAAGAAGGTGAATTTAGTGGAAATGACAAGTAGGTTTCTCTGATGTGTGTAATGTATATAAATCTATTTGAGTTAAACCCTCGAGGAAATGAGACAACACAGGTATGTGACAAAAGTTCACAGAAATAGACAATATCCTTTCATGAACCTCTCAATAAGATGCTAAATCATCTGAAAAATAAGCAAAAAGTAAGAGAAATGGAAGAAAATAAGAAAAGAGCAATAAAGGAACTGCAAGGCTATCACAAAAGAAAGTAGGTAACAGTCTATAATTCCAACCATCTTTGTCACTGCAGTCTGATGCGGCAATGGCATGCTGTCAATCATCTCCATCATAACACCTGCATTGGCTTTCTTCCATTGCTTCTGATGCCCCTCCCCTGACCAGTGTCATCCCCAGAGGTCGCAGTCCTTGACAAGAAGAGGGAAATGGAAAAAGATAGGTTGGAAATCAATAAAGAGCTTCATTCTGTGTTGCCCAAATGCATTTCTCAGTGTGCTGCCATTTCAGGTCTTCCAAAGTCCTAGTCATGTCTGTTATATAGAACTTTTGAGCTGACAGACACTCTAATGATGATATTTCATCAGTGTGCCCTTTTCTGCAAAGGAGATATTAAGTACATACAGGTGCCTCAAAAGGCTTTGCAAAGATTAGCCTTTGAAGAGTACAATTCATTTTCTCCTAATCAAAACTGAACTTTCAGCAGATCTTTGGAGTTCTTGGAAATTATAATATACAGTTATCTTGAGTTTTTCTCCATTAATCTGTTACACTGTGATTCAAGTAGAAATTTTTATGTGGCTATATTCTAGATATACTTAGAATTTAAATCAATGTAGTTTAGAAACCTAGGTTACAGAGTTAAAAAGATTCTGGGAAGATTAACTGGACTATTTTTATTTTACAGATAAGAAAATTAAGGTCCAACAGAGGAGACTGGATTTTACTAGTTTTATTCCCTTGTTTTCACTGGGTCTCACTGAACAGAAACTTTTATACAGCACCTACAAATCCAGAGGGTAGTCAGTACTCAGAGGGTAGGATTTGTAATTGTGAGGACTTCATGCTACCCCCAATTCTTCAACTGCTTACCTTGACCCTCTTTTGTAATTGACTTTTCAGTTTCTCCCAGGAAAAAGGTAGAAGCTATTTTCCCGCACCTTTGATGTAAACTTTGAGTTTGCCCAAATATCCTATGCTAATCAATGATTTGAGATGTAAGTGACAGAGAAGCACCCCAAATCTAGAGGTGTCTTGGATCACTCTTGCTGCAATAAAAACACTGTGCCAAGGAACCAGAGAGACATCTGAAGCCCCGTACAGCCCACAGCTATGAATGGGGAAGCTGGGCTGCACATCATCAGCCTTGACTTGAAGTGTGTACCCAGTTCAGTGCTCCTGCAGATATGTGAGCAGCTACAGATGACGTCTAGGGCAGGTATGAACTTCAGGCTACTGGATGTGAACTGTGACATGTCATGGAGAGATGAACTATTCAAATCCTTTAAATCCACTAAAAAATTAACAGCTTTTAACTTTCAAATGCTTTTTAAAAAAAAAACAATTATGTCCATTCTGGACTGAACTTTTACTCTAAATCAGTTAAAGCCTGTGTGTCGCTTTATTGCTCAAAGAAAACAACCCAGAGAAGATCCTGAGAACTGGAAACGTGAGTTATGACCCCTTCAGCTTTCTTTGACCCTTTCAGATGAGTCTTTTCTATTTGTTACATATCCCCTGGCTTCAACAAGACGGATCCTCAGTGTACTGATGTGCTTATGTAGAACATGGATTGCAGAGTTCTGGGTGTGGATCCAAATGTTGGGTCTTCTTACTCAATTGCCAGTTCTGGCCCTTAAGGCTCACATTTTTTATTGTCTTAATTGGGGTGTCTATTGCTGAGCTAAAACACTGTGACCAAAAGCAACTTGAAAGTTTATTTTAACTTTCTCCTTGTATTCCATCATCCAGAGAAATCAGGGCAGGACCATAGGGCAAAAATTTGAATGAAGGAACCAAAGCAGACTTTATAGAGGACTACTGCTTACTGGCTTACGTAACTTGCTTTCTTATGTAACCTAGGGCCACCGGCCCGGAGGTACCATCACCAATAATGAGCTGGGCCCTCTTATGTCAATCATGATTCAAAAAATGTTCCTATGTTCTTGTCCACAAGCTAAGTGGAGGGGGGGGCTTTTTTTCAATTAAGATTCTCTCCTTAAAGTTTGCAGCAAACTGACATAGAACTAGTCAGCATACCCACCAAACCAAACCACTAGGGTACTATAAAATTCAGCCATATGGTATATGGGAACCCTGCCATGCCATTTATGCCTTGTAGGCAATGAGGTGAAGAGACTTTCTTCCTTGATTTCACTCCATCCATTGAGGTGCATCCTCATACTTTTGCTTTCTATCTTGGTGAGTATTAACAGTAAAAGTCAGTGCACCTGGATGCCCATGTTCCTCATAGAAGAAAGGGTATTTCCGAAGTTAAATTTAGCTAGAAACCACCACTTCTTGAACTATTTTATTGGTGGTCAGGACAATGGTGTTCAAAGCCGGACCTGGCTTGGACGTCTTTTTCCAATTTACATTTTCTTAGACTGTGCGTTTTTTTTTTTTTTATGAGGGAGTTCTCTTTTATTTTCTGTCTCCAAATGGGTATGAGAAGCAATGCCAGTTATTTCATTTATCTGGCTGTTTGGGCACAAGGGCTTTTATACATGCTTCGATTTGGGGTTACAAGGCAAGAATTTCCTTCTAGCTCCAATTCTAAGGAAGGATGTCTGCTTACTCTCCTGTTTATAAAGGCTTGTCTTGAAAGGGGGGATTCCCCTAAAAATAGACCTTGTGCTTCAAACACCATTTTTAATCTTGGTCTCTCAGTCCCTGACATGGAAGGAATTTCTACTCTTTGAATGGCAATAAACCTCATCTCTCTGTAGAGCTTCTGCACAATTAACAACCTTTGTGTGTTTACACATTATTGTGTCTTTCCATTCATTCAGGCTTCATGTTACTTTATTGTTCCTTATCTTTGGGGAAGAGTGTACCCTGCCCCAGTCAATGATCAACGAACATTAACATACAGATGAACAATCTAGTCAAATTATGCGTTTTCCCCATCCACTGAATGTATAAATATTAACTCTGACCAAATCTGTTGGTGGGTTATTTAATAACTAACCAAAATTGCTCAGCTGCTAAACCATGGCCAAGTTCTGCTGCTTTGGTCACAGTTTTCTTTTATCTCCTCTTCCTATTGGTTCACCTTGCCTAGCCCCCAGCACCAGCACACAGATAGTATGACCAAATTCAAGCTGATATCTCTCTCTGATCACATTTTTTTCCTGCCTACCTTTGTCTCCCATGCCTTTAAGGCAATTTTCTTTAAGTATTGATTCATCCCAATTCTTGGAACCTATGGCTTTACTCTCCATGCTCCAGTTATTATTTCCCTTTAATGGGAAATAACAAAATTGATTATGTTTCTTTGTTTTCAAAATAACTGAAGAGTTGCTGGTATCATTTGAAATTTTATAACTATGAATCATGCAGAAATAGCAAGTTAGAGACTGGCTGGCTGGAGAATGTGATGAACCCTGTCTGGTTTAGCAATGATTCCTTTCCTAAGTAAGTCATGGGAATTGGAACACTATACTTTTTTGTTAAATACAGAGATTCTGGGTTTTCAAATGTTCTCTTGTTCTCTCCTCTCTCTCTCTCTCTCTCTCTCTCTCTCTCTCTCTCTCTCTCTCTCTCTCTCTCTCTTTCTCTCTTCTCAAGGGGCTCATCTTGATTCATGAGTCAAAAGCTTAAAATCACTGTCAAAGACAGTAAAGCTGCATCTCAAGCTTGGCCCACCCCAGCGAGGGAAGCATGCCATTGTATATGGACAGTATCAGGAGAGACTGGTTCCATAAAACCTTTAGCAAAGGCTATGTTTGGAAAACACAGCATGGAAAGACTGCATCGCCATGGCAACAAATTACTTTTATATTCACATCAAGTAAAAATAGCACTCCCTTCCTCTGCGGAAGCATGTATTATAAAGTGCAAGGAAGACTAAAAGTGATGGGCAGGAAGGGCGACATGAATCTGTTTTCCTTGTTTCTCATTTAGTTTATGCCAGCGTCAATGTAAATCCAGAAGGAAAGAAGAATTCTAAACTAGGGTGGGGCTCAGTTCTAGAAAGGAAGAGAGGTTTAAGGGAGAAATGTATAAATCAGTCGAAAGCTCTATTTTGACTTCAATATAATGATGACAAAATTGAACTTATCAAAACAGAATGTTCCTGGCATCAGTCGCCAAAGAAAATACCATTTCTTCATGTAATTTTTCTCCTTTCTCCTTACAAAAGAAAGTAAATAAAGCCCCAAATGTTTTGTTTATTCTTCTGGCTACCCAAGAATTCTTCAGTTCAAATTATATAAGTAAATTATTCTTTCAGGAGTGGTCAGCTATGACTTTTTCTTTAAACTCAGGCCTTGCTGCTCAGTGCAACCACTGCTGCAGGACACCACTGTGGGCTGGAAAATAGGACAGACTCCAGAGAGGCAGGGCTCTGGGGACACAGAAGGCAAAGGCACAGGCACCCGCTACTACAGCTGAGTATCTCTCGGGCCAGAGGTGTCCACTGTGCAGTTGTGACCAATGCCTGCTTTGAGGAAGTAGAGATCTAAACACTGACCTATGCAAGGTCGGTTGCCATGGAATCAATTTTGTCACATTTATTTTCAATACTTAGCAACAAGCCTTATTTACTTCATGAAATCTAGAGAAAGGACCTTCAACAGTTTTTTCCCCCGGACAAGAAACTCTTTGATAAAATATATGATATTGTTAATTGTATAGGTCAAAAGTGACCAAGTAATATGCTATGGATGCAACTCAGTAACAGAGCAGGTGCTTAACATAAACACGACCCAAGTTCAAGATATAGCTCCACAGTAACAAACAGAGCCAAGAAAAATTTCGCAAGACTTAATGTTGTTTATATAGAATTGAATTTAAGGCAAGCACTCCACCAGGAGGTAACACCCAGTTCCCATTTTACTCTTTGTTGCTGTTTCTTTTGTTTTGTTTTTGAGACAAAGTCTTTCTTGCTAAGTATTCGGGGGGTAGTCTTGAACTCACTCTGTAGCCCAGGTGATGCTTGAACTTGCAATCCTCCTGCCTCAATCTCCTGAGAAACTGAGCTAACAGAACTGTAACAACAGGCCCAGGCTTAGTGAATACTTTATCGGCTTTAATACACTAGGACTGAACTTTAAAAAATTAAAACTATCCAGGATTCACTACACAATCACCATCATTTCTTAGCATTCAGAGATTAAAATGAAAAGCCTTAACACTTACTAGACTGTGGTTGACCCAGCTAGACCCAGCCAGTCCAAACCCTCATCACCACTGTGACCTACCAACCTCTTACTTCTCTGGCCATTTTGCCTGTCACTTGCCACCACACTTCCCCATCATGATGGAGTCTCATCCCTCTCATCCCACAAGCCAAGAGAAACTTTTTCTTCCTTAAGAGCCTTTGGTCATGGTGTTTATCATGAGCATGGTTTTATCATAGCATCAGAAACATGCATACCTAATGCCAGTACAGACATAACCTATTGGGGTGGGGAGGGATGATGTGTGAACCACTTCTGTATGTTGCCTATTTAAGAACTTTGTTCATTTTATAACTCTTAGACAATTTTTCTTTGTTTTGAACAGTTTCACTAATACACACTTATGATCCTGTTACTTTTTCATTTTTATAGTCAACTCTTTATGAGATGCACTTATGCATAGTAAGAGTTATGAATCAAACTTAATTTTCAGAATGCAAACCCAATTATCACTAAACTACACTTTGGTTCTATTTTGATTTACAAAAATAAAAACATGGCTGCATCCACATGCTTTTCACTAATTTTGTCTGTCTAAATAAATCAAACTCTTCCATTTTTGAAGGCTTAACCATGATTTTTTTTTAATCCGGAATGGCAAAACCCTTGCCATTTTGTTGCTGTCTGTATGCACGATGAATGTCCTTGTCTGTTTTCCTTCATTTTCTTGTCTAAACAAAGTAATACAGCATATCAAATTAAATTTTTATTTCAACTAGAATTATTTTCTGCACATAGATTTGTTGACAAGATAGTCCTTCCCTATACTGACTTTACATGTCAGCAAGCAACCATGAACCTCAGTCTGCTCCCTGCTCTGTTAACTGTCCTGATAACTGTGATCTTACAGTCTTGTAGTGCAAGAACTCTGAGTTTCTAATTTCTTTCCCAGGATTTCTTACATCTTTTAAAGTCATTTACATTTCCACATAAATTTTAGAATCCTTTATTTTGTTTTATTTTTCCTGTTATTGAGGAAAGACTTTTTTCTCACATAAGATATCCTGATTATATCTCCTCCCTCTCTATACCTCCAAATTTCTTTCCATTCGGAGACACCCTTATTTTTCTCTCATTAGAAAATGAACAGGCTTTTAAGGGATAATAATAAAATAAAAGTGTGGTGGATTGAATAAGAATGGCCCTTATAGGCTCATATATTAGAATTTTTGGTCAGTAGGGAGGAGTACTACTTGAAAGAATTAGGAGGTCTAGCCTTGTTGGAATAGGTGTGGCCTTGTTGGAGGAAGTATGTCACTGGAGATGGGACTTGGGGTTTCAAATGCTCAAGCCAGGCGGAGTGGCACTCTCTTCCTGTTACCTGACCATCTAGATGTAGAGCTATCAGCTACTTCTCCAGCACCATGTCTCCCTGTGTTCTGCCATGCTTCCAATCATGATGATAATGGACTAAACCTTTGAAACTGTAAACCAGCACTGATTAAATGTTTTTTCTTTATAAGAGTTGCCACGGTCATGGTGTCTCTTTACATCAACAGAATAGTAACTATGATGAAAAATACAATAAAACAAAACAAGAACTAACACATCAGAGTGGGACAAAACAAAAGAATAGGAGGAAAAGAGCCCAAGAGAAGGCACAAGGTTCAGAGATCCACATGTTCGCACACTCAGGAATCCTATACCCACACTAAACTGAAAGTCATTCTAGATACAGAAAGGACCTGCAGGGTTGTGGGAAGAAGGAAAACATCTGTATAAAAATTTAAAAGTTAAGATAAAAGAAAAGCCCATGACATGACATTATTAGGCACAGAACATCCGAAGATGCCCTTGATCTTGTTTTCTGGTGGTTAACTACTGCAGGGCATACAGCCTACCCTTAGGAGTGGTTTTTATCCCCCATGAGACTCCCTTGGTGGAAACTAAATTTACATATACAAGTGGTTATTAATTGAGAGTGCTTCTGGATTAGGGATAGGGGTATGTGTCTACTTCCTCTTTCAACTCTAGGACCCTATGCAGCTCCTGTGAGTTCATATGATCTTTGATCATGTGACTTAGAGGACCTTGTTTTCTTGGTGTCCTCCATCCCCTCTTGCTCTCATATGGTTTTCACCTCTTCTTCCATGTGGTTCCCTGAACCCTGATGGGAGAGATTTGATGGGGACATCCCATTTAGGGCTGAGTGTCCCAAGGTCTTTCACTCTCTGGATGATGTCTGCCTGTGCATCTTTGTAGTTGTTCCCATCGGCTGCAGAAGGAAGCTTCTCTGATGATGGCTGAGCAAGGTGTTCATGTATATGTATAACAGAATGTCAGGAATCATTTTAACATTTTTTTCTTTTGGAACAGTAGTATTTGGATTTGCTGTAGATCTGTGGTCTGTCTAGTCTCAGGCTCAAGCAATATTGGTTATGGGTTCCATCTTATGGAGTAGGCCTTAAGTCAATAATCAAATATTGGTTATTTATTTCCACATGTGTTGGAACATGGTTCAAGAATGGAGTCACTTATGCAAGGGGAATTCTGAGTTCTTGTGAGAAAAGGAGTTCATAGCATTTGAACTAACTACCAGGGTGCCTACATGGTACCCATCTATGCCATTCACATATATGTAACAGCTGTGTAGCTTGGTCTTGTTGCAGAACTCCTAACAGTGGAAGCAGAGTGCATCCCTAATTCTTGGCTGGTCTTGGGAACCTAGTCCTTACATTGTGTTGCCTTGCCTAGCCTTAGTACAAGGGGAGGTGCTTAGTCTTAAGGCAACTTGACATACCATGTTTTGTTGATATTCGTGGGAAGCCAGCTTTTTTTATGAACAGAAATAGAAGGTAGATTGGGAGAGAGAACAGAGAGGAGGTGGACGGGGAGGGAATGAGAAGAGTGGAGGAAAGGAAGACTATAGTCAGGATGTAAAATAAATAAAAGAAAGAAAGAAAGAAAGAAAGAAAGAAAGAAAGAAAGAAAGAAAGAAAGAAAATAGAAAAAAGTCAGGTGTCTATAGGTGTGTGGATTTATGCTTCAGTCTTCAATTCGATTCTATTGATCAATGTGTCTGTTTTGTGCCAATACCATGCTATCTTTATTCTATAAAACATTCTTTTAAAAAATCCATATTTTTATTCTCTGTAGTAAAACTTAAAATTGGGGATAGCGATACTTCTCACAGTTCTTTTATTATTAAGGATTGTTTTTTTTAATATTTATTTATTTATTTA
>NC_022009.1:106332109-106346218 GCF_000317375.1 Microtus ochrogaster
GGATTCCCCTAAAAATAGACCTTGTGCTTCAAACACCATTTTTAATCTTGGTCTCTCAGTCCCTGACATGGAAGGAATTTCTACTCTTTGAATGGCAATAAACCTCATCTCTCTGTAGAGCTTCTGCACAATTAACAACCTTTGTGTGTTTACACATTATTGTGTCTTTCCATTCATTCAGGCTTCATGTTACTTTATTGTTCCTTATCTTTGGGGAAGAGTGTACCCTGCCCCAGTCAATGATCAACGAACATTAACATACAGATGAACAATCTAGTCAAATTATGCGTTTTCCCCATCCACTGAATGTATAAATATTAACTCTGACCAAATCTGTTGGTGGGTTATTTAATAACTAACCAAAATTGCTCAGCTGCTAAACCATGGCCAAGTTCTGCTGCTTTGGTCACAGTTTTCTTTTATCTCCTCTTCCTATTGGTTCACCTTGCCTAGCCCCCAGCACCAGCACACAGATAGTATGACCAAATTCAAGCTGATATCTCTCTCTGATCACATTTTTTTCCTGCCTACCTTTGTCTCCCATGCCTTTAAGGCAATTTTCTTTAAGTATTGATTCATCCCAATTCTTGGAACCTATGGCTTTACTCTCCATGCTCCAGTTATTATTTCCCTTTAATGGGAAATAACAAAATTGATTATGTTTCTTTGTTTTCAAAATAACTGAAGAGTTGCTGGTATCATTTGAAATTTTATAACTATGAATCATGCAGAAATAGCAAGTTAGAGACTGGCTGGCTGGAGAATGTGATGAACCCTGTCTGGTTTAGCAATGATTCCTTTCCTAAGTAAGTCATGGGAATTGGAACACTATACTTTTTTGTTAAATACAGAGATTCTGGGTTTTCAAATGTTCTCTTGTTCTCTCCTCTCTCTCTCTCTCTCTCTCTCTCTCTCTCTCTCTCTCTCTCTCTCTCTCTCTCTCTTTCTCTCTTCTCAAGGGGCTCATCTTGATTCATGAGTCAAAAGCTTAAAATCACTGTCAAAGACAGTAAAGCTGCATCTCAAGCTTGGCCCACCCCAGCGAGGGAAGCATGCCATTGTATATGGACAGTATCAGGAGAGACTGGTTCCATAAAACCTTTAGCAAAGGCTATGTTTGGAAAACACAGCATGGAAAGACTGCATCGCCATGGCAACAAATTACTTTTATATTCACATCAAGTAAAAATAGCACTCCCTTCCTCTGCGGAAGCATGTATTATAAAGTGCAAGGAAGACTAAAAGTGATGGGCAGGAAGGGCGACATGAATCTGTTTTCCTTGTTTCTCATTTAGTTTATGCCAGCGTCAATGTAAATCCAGAAGGAAAGAAGAATTCTAAACTAGGGTGGGGCTCAGTTCTAGAAAGGAAGAGAGGTTTAAGGGAGAAATGTATAAATCAGTCGAAAGCTCTATTTTGACTTCAATATAATGATGACAAAATTGAACTTATCAAAACAGAATGTTCCTGGCATCAGTCGCCAAAGAAAATACCATTTCTTCATGTAATTTTTCTCCTTTCTCCTTACAAAAGAAAGTAAATAAAGCCCCAAATGTTTTGTTTATTCTTCTGGCTACCCAAGAATTCTTCAGTTCAAATTATATAAGTAAATTATTCTTTCAGGAGTGGTCAGCTATGACTTTTTCTTTAAACTCAGGCCTTGCTGCTCAGTGCAACCACTGCTGCAGGACACCACTGTGGGCTGGAAAATAGGACAGACTCCAGAGAGGCAGGGCTCTGGGGACACAGAAGGCAAAGGCACAGGCACCCGCTACTACAGCTGAGTATCTCTCGGGCCAGAGGTGTCCACTGTGCAGTTGTGACCAATGCCTGCTTTGAGGAAGTAGAGATCTAAACACTGACCTATGCAAGGTCGGTTGCCATGGAATCAATTTTGTCACATTTATTTTCAATACTTAGCAACAAGCCTTATTTACTTCATGAAATCTAGAGAAAGGACCTTCAACAGTTTTTTCCCCCGGACAAGAAACTCTTTGATAAAATATATGATATTGTTAATTGTATAGGTCAAAAGTGACCAAGTAATATGCTATGGATGCAACTCAGTAACAGAGCAGGTGCTTAACATAAACACGACCCAAGTTCAAGATATAGCTCCACAGTAACAAACAGAGCCAAGAAAAATTTCGCAAGACTTAATGTTGTTTATATAGAATTGAATTTAAGGCAAGCACTCCACCAGGAGGTAACACCCAGTTCCCATTTTACTCTTTGTTGCTGTTTCTTTTGTTTTGTTTTTGAGACAAAGTCTTTCTTGCTAAGTATTCGGGGGGTAGTCTTGAACTCACTCTGTAGCCCAGGTGATGCTTGAACTTGCAATCCTCCTGCCTCAATCTCCTGAGAAACTGAGCTAACAGAACTGTAACAACAGGCCCAGGCTTAGTGAATACTTTATCGGCTTTAATACACTAGGACTGAACTTTAAAAAATTAAAACTATCCAGGATTCACTACACAATCACCATCATTTCTTAGCATTCAGAGATTAAAATGAAAAGCCTTAACACTTACTAGACTGTGGTTGACCCAGCTAGACCCAGCCAGTCCAAACCCTCATCACCACTGTGACCTACCAACCTCTTACTTCTCTGGCCATTTTGCCTGTCACTTGCCACCACACTTCCCCATCATGATGGAGTCTCATCCCTCTCATCCCACAAGCCAAGAGAAACTTTTTCTTCCTTAAGAGCCTTTGGTCATGGTGTTTATCATGAGCATGGTTTTATCATAGCATCAGAAACATGCATACCTAATGCCAGTACAGACATAACCTATTGGGGTGGGGAGGGATGATGTGTGAACCACTTCTGTATGTTGCCTATTTAAGAACTTTGTTCATTTTATAACTCTTAGACAATTTTTCTTTGTTTTGAACAGTTTCACTAATACACACTTATGATCCTGTTACTTTTTCATTTTTATAGTCAACTCTTTATGAGATGCACTTATGCATAGTAAGAGTTATGAATCAAACTTAATTTTCAGAATGCAAACCCAATTATCACTAAACTACACTTTGGTTCTATTTTGATTTACAAAAATAAAAACATGGCTGCATCCACATGCTTTTCACTAATTTTGTCTGTCTAAATAAATCAAACTCTTCCATTTTTGAAGGCTTAACCATGATTTTTTTTTAATCCGGAATGGCAAAACCCTTGCCATTTTGTTGCTGTCTGTATGCACGATGAATGTCCTTGTCTGTTTTCCTTCATTTTCTTGTCTAAACAAAGTAATACAGCATATCAAATTAAATTTTTATTTCAACTAGAATTATTTTCTGCACATAGATTTGTTGACAAGATAGTCCTTCCCTATACTGACTTTACATGTCAGCAAGCAACCATGAACCTCAGTCTGCTCCCTGCTCTGTTAACTGTCCTGATAACTGTGATCTTACAGTCTTGTAGTGCAAGAACTCTGAGTTTCTAATTTCTTTCCCAGGATTTCTTACATCTTTTAAAGTCATTTACATTTCCACATAAATTTTAGAATCCTTTATTTTGTTTTATTTTTCCTGTTATTGAGGAAAGACTTTTTTCTCACATAAGATATCCTGATTATATCTCCTCCCTCTCTATACCTCCAAATTTCTTTCCATTCGGAGACACCCTTATTTTTCTCTCATTAGAAAATGAACAGGCTTTTAAGGGATAATAATAAAATAAAAGTGTGGTGGATTGAATAAGAATGGCCCTTATAGGCTCATATATTAGAATTTTTGGTCAGTAGGGAGGAGTACTACTTGAAAGAATTAGGAGGTCTAGCCTTGTTGGAATAGGTGTGGCCTTGTTGGAGGAAGTATGTCACTGGAGATGGGACTTGGGGTTTCAAATGCTCAAGCCAGGCGGAGTGGCACTCTCTTCCTGTTACCTGACCATCTAGATGTAGAGCTATCAGCTACTTCTCCAGCACCATGTCTCCCTGTGTTCTGCCATGCTTCCAATCATGATGATAATGGACTAAACCTTTGAAACTGTAAACCAGCACTGATTAAATGTTTTTTCTTTATAAGAGTTGCCACGGTCATGGTGTCTCTTTACATCAACAGAATAGTAACTATGATGAAAAATACAATAAAACAAAACAAGAACTAACACATCAGAGTGGGACAAAACAAAAGAATAGGAGGAAAAGAGCCCAAGAGAAGGCACAAGGTTCAGAGATCCACATGTTCGCACACTCAGGAATCCTATACCCACACTAAACTGAAAGTCATTCTAGATACAGAAAGGACCTGCAGGGTTGTGGGAAGAAGGAAAACATCTGTATAAAAATTTAAAAGTTAAGATAAAAGAAAAGCCCATGACATGACATTATTAGGCACAGAACATCCGAAGATGCCCTTGATCTTGTTTTCTGGTGGTTAACTACTGCAGGGCATACAGCCTACCCTTAGGAGTGGTTTTTATCCCCCATGAGACTCCCTTGGTGGAAACTAAATTTACATATACAAGTGGTTATTAATTGAGAGTGCTTCTGGATTAGGGATAGGGGTATGTGTCTACTTCCTCTTTCAACTCTAGGACCCTATGCAGCTCCTGTGAGTTCATATGATCTTTGATCATGTGACTTAGAGGACCTTGTTTTCTTGGTGTCCTCCATCCCCTCTTGCTCTCATATGGTTTTCACCTCTTCTTCCATGTGGTTCCCTGAACCCTGATGGGAGAGATTTGATGGGGACATCCCATTTAGGGCTGAGTGTCCCAAGGTCTTTCACTCTCTGGATGATGTCTGCCTGTGCATCTTTGTAGTTGTTCCCATCGGCTGCAGAAGGAAGCTTCTCTGATGATGGCTGAGCAAGGTGTTCATGTATATGTATAACAGAATGTCAGGAATCATTTTAACATTTTTTTCTTTTGGAACAGTAGTATTTGGATTTGCTGTAGATCTGTGGTCTGTCTAGTCTCAGGCTCAAGCAATATTGGTTATGGGTTCCATCTTATGGAGTAGGCCTTAAGTCAATAATCAAATATTGGTTATTTATTTCCACATGTGTTGGAACATGGTTCAAGAATGGAGTCACTTATGCAAGGGGAATTCTGAGTTCTTGTGAGAAAAGGAGTTCATAGCATTTGAACTAACTACCAGGGTGCCTACATGGTACCCATCTATGCCATTCACATATATGTAACAGCTGTGTAGCTTGGTCTTGTTGCAGAACTCCTAACAGTGGAAGCAGAGTGCATCCCTAATTCTTGGCTGGTCTTGGGAACCTAGTCATTACATTGTGTTGCCTTGCCTAGCCTTAGTACAAGGGGAGGTGCTTAGTCTTAATGCAACTTGACATACCATGTTTTGTTGATATTCGTGGGAAGCCAGCTTTTTTTATGAACAGAAATAGAAGGTAGATTGGGAGAGAGAACAGAGAGGAGGTGGACGGGGAGGGAATGAGAAGAGTGGAGGAAAGGAAGACTATAGTCAGGATGTAAAATAAATAAAAGAAAGAAAGAAAGAAAGAAAGAAAGAAAGAAAGAAAGAAAGAAAGAAAGAAAATAGAAAAAAGTCAGGTGTCTATAGGTGTGTGGATTTATGCTTCAGTCTTCAATTCGATTCTATTGATCAATGTGTCTGTTTTGTGCCAATACCATGCTATCTTTATTCTATAAAACATTCTTTTAAAAAATCCATATTTTTATTCTCTGTAGTAAAACTTAAAATTGGGGATAGCGATACTTCTCACAGTTCTTTTATTATTAAGGATTGTTTTTAACTGGGTTTTGTGTTTGTGTGTTTTCCATATGAAGCTGAAAATTGTCCTTTCAAAATTTGTGAAGAATTGTGTTAGAAATTTCATGGAGATTGTATTGTATCTGGAGATTGCACTTGGTATGATGACTATTTTTGTTATACTAATCCTACTGATCCATGAGCATGGGAGATCTTTCCATCTTCTGATATCTTCTTCGATTTCTTTCTTCACTGACTTGAAGTTTTTATCATACAAGTCTTTCACTTGCTTGGTTAGCTATACCAAAATATTTGATATTATTTGAAGCTATTGTGAAAGTTTCTAGTATGAGTTTTTTTTTTCATGTAGGCACTTTGTACTTCTTTTTTTTGGGGGGGGGTGATGAGAATACAGGTGCTTTTAATGCCCCTTTACATTTTTATGTCTATTATTCATGTCCAAAATAAGTATATATACATTTTTACAACAAAAAAACAGCCTTCACTGTGTTCCATCAGTTTGGGTATATTGTGTCTTCATTTTTATTTAATTCTAGAAAGTCTGTAATTTCTTTCTTGACCCATGCTGCTTGCATTCAGTAGTGAGATGTTTGGTTTCCATTAGTCTGTAAATTTTCTTCTGCTGTTCATATTGTTTTAATCTGTGGTGGACAGATAGGATGCAGGGTGTTGTTTCAATTTTCTTCTATCTGCTGCAGTTTGCTCTGTGTCTGAGTATGTGGTCAGTTTTGGAGAAAATTCCATGAGATGCTGAGAATAAGGTATATTGTTTTGGTTGGGGGGAAATGTTTTGTAAATATCTATTAGGTTCTTTTGGTTTATAGTATCAGTTAGCCCCAGCATTTCTTTGTTTTGTTTCTCTACATGGCCTGTGTAGTGGTGAGTGTAGAATTTTGAAGTCTCTCACTATCTTTGTGAGAGGGTCAATATGTAATTTAAGATGTTGAGGTGGTTCTTTGATTAACTTGGACACCTTTGTGTCAGGTATATAAATATTAAGAATTACAATGTCTCTTGGCAGATTTCTCCTTTGATGATGAGTATGTCGTATCCTCTACTTCTTCCCGTTAGTTTTGGTTCGAAGTCTATTTTATGACTAAACCAGGTTGCTTCTTAGGCCTATTTGCTTGGGATATCTTAGTTCATCCTTTACCCTGAAGTGATGTCTGTCCTTGATATTGAGGTGTTCCTTGGATGGAGCAGAGAAATGGATCTTGTTTTCCCATCCATTTTGTTAGTCTGTGTTTTCATATTGGGGAGATTGAGACCATTGATGTTGAGAGATATTAAAGAGCACTCTTCTTTGATTCCTATCATTTTTCTGTTGCTGTTGTTGTTGTGGTGGTGGTGGTGAGGTGTGTGTGTGTGTGTGTGTGTGTGTGTGTGTGTGTGTGTGTGTGTGTGTGTTTCCCCTCTTTTGAATTGCTAGTGGAGATTATTTATTCCTTATGTTTCCTTGAGTGTAGTTAACCTCTTTAAATTGGAGTTTTTCTCATAGAGCCTTATGCACGCCTGAGTTTGTAGACTGATATTGCTTAACTTTAGTTTTAACATGGAAAGTCTTATTTTCTTCATCTATTGCAATTGAAAATTTTACTGGGTATAGGAGTCTAGACTGGCATCTGTGGTCTCCTAAGATTTGGTAATTGTTCGAGCCCTTCTGACTTTTGAAGTCTCCATTGAGAATTTGGGTATTATTCTAATGGGTCTGCCTTCATGTGTTTTTTGGCTTTTTTAAGCTGAATCTTTTTATATTTCTTCTTTCTTCTGTACAATTAGTGTTTTGATTTATGTGGCAATAGGGACTTTCTTTTTCTGCTACAAACTATTTTGGTGTTGTATAAGCTTCTTGTAACTTGATAGGGATCAACCTTCTTTAGGTTAGGGAAACTTTTTCCTGTGATTTTTGTTGAAAATATGTTTTATGCCTTTAACCTAGGTTTACTATCCCTCTTCTATTCCTACCATTCTTAGATTGTGCCTTTTCATGGTGCCCCAGATTTCCTGAATGTTTTGTCTCACTACCTTTTCAGATTTAGTATATTTTTTGACTGAGGAATCCATTTCTTTTTTCGTGTCCTCAATGCCTGAAGTTCTTTCTTCCATTTCTTGTATTCTGTTGCTGTGGCTTGCCTCTGAGGTTCCTGTTCAAGTTGCTAAATTTTTAATTCCTAGATTTCCCCCAGTTTGGGTTTTCTCTATTGATTCTACTTCCATTTTCAGGTCTTAGACAGTTACATTCATTTTCTTCCGCTCTGTATTTTCACCATTTTTTAAGGAATGTATTTATATCCCTTTTTAAGAACCTTCATCTATTATATTTATAAATGTCTTTGCCTTGTGTTTCAGCTATGTTACAATTTTCAGGACTGCAGTGGTAGGGCTATTGGTCTCTAATAGAGTTATATTGTCCTGGTGGACTTGGGGGCTGGGATGATGGGAGGAATGGTAAGGACAGTTGGAGCAAAAGATCTATGTGATCCTCTGGAGATGGGGGTAGAGAGCAAGAGGAGGCTGAATCACGTGGCCTGCTCTAGAGATGGCACGAGAGTGGGTGGGTGGACTGGGAGAATAGGAAGGATTGGCAGTTAGTCTACCCGCTTCTCTCTCTGGGATGGCCTGTGGTTTCCTGGGGAATGCCTGCTGGAGTTGGGGGCAGAGATAAGCAATGAGCGGAGGAGGGCAGGGAAGTTTAGAGATCTGTGAGATATACTAGAGATGGGGGCAGGGAGGGAAGGGAGGCTACAGCAGACGGTATGCTACAAATTGGGAACAAAACTGGGGAATCTGATTTGGAGGAGAGGAGGAGAATTGCAGCCTACGTGTGTAGCCTGCAATGTTTCCCTGGATGGTGAGGATGGTATGTTTCTAGGGAAAGCCTGCTGGTGCCGGAGGCTCGGATAATACGGAAGGGAGGTTGAATGAGAAGTTTATGTGGTCTGTGGAAGGTGGGGTCAGAGGGAAAGCGTGGACTGCAGTGTTTGCTCATCGAGCTGGGGAGGAGACTGGGGGATTGGATTTGAAAGAGAGGAGGGTTGATGAAGACTCCACAGGATTATCTGTCCAAACAAGTGATTTCTAAGCCAGGGAGCTGGAGAGATTGCTTTGCAGGTCAGAGCAGTGGGTACTCTTCCAGAGGATGTGGGTTTGATCCCCAGTATCCATGTGGTGGGTCATAACCATCCATAACCCTTCTGCCTACTTCTTAATCTTCATTAAAATATATTGCAATTTTGTAAAATTACATTAGCTATACAGTTAATTAAGAGGCATATAATTTTCTTTATGAATATTACATTTCAATTACAGAGTTAAGTTTTTTAAGTTGATTTCTCTTTCTGGCACTCCCTAGCTAGTCCAACAGTCTTCTCTCTTATTTTATGTCTTCTTTTTCTATCTTCATTTTTTTCTTTTCATCTTCTAATTTATCAGCTTCCTTCTGAGATTTCTGAGACTAAGTCTGGCATATAAGCAATATCTTCAGGAGGCAATATGAGAAACCATAGCCTGATGCGCTTAGCCTTCTGGGAAAGATGTTAGAAAGGAAGCTTGTCGTTTAGGTTTTCCTGAAGGAACTCAGTCCTCTTAGAAATTTTAGTAACTTTGTACAGCACCCCAATCAGAGTTGCCCCAGTTCCTATGGAAGTGGAGACTGATAGAATAAACCCAGTCATTTTCCTGTCACTGCCAGAGACATCAGGTCTCTCTAATGTGCAGAGCATGAAATCAGGGCTCCATTTACAATGTCAGTGTCTCAGAGTGAGTCCTGGAGACACAATCTGGACAATGACTTCTCTTGTTTCAGCTTATTTTCTGACTCTCTCCATGTAAACTAGAGTGTTTGCTTCAAATGTGTGGCAGTTTGGGGTCTAGGCCAATTTCTGTCTGGCGTATGAAATGTGCTTAATAAATATTTGCAGGACAAACAAACTGATTAACACCCAAAAAGTGCTGTTTTGCTCTGTTTTGAGGTCATCACCTTTGGGTATAAGAAAGCAAAGAACAGACAGGGCAAAGGTTCATCTCCTGACTCGGGCTTATCATCTCTCTGCGACCAGTGCAGAGGCTCTGCTGGGTGCTGGAGAGTTCATGATCTGTTTCCCTTGAGGGTATGATAAGTGTATCTTCTCCTGGAAGAAAAGGAGATCTGACATAAGACATTCTCTAATATAGCCAAGTTCTTGTGCTTATAAGTATAGATAAGTATCTCTTGGTGTCTGCAGGAACAGGCTCCAGAGCCCCTGTGAGCACCAGCTCCACAGATCACATTTAGAAAATGGCATAGTATTGCCTAACATCTGTGCACAATGTCCTGGGAACATTAAACCATCTCTAAATTACTCCTAGTAGATAATACAATGTAAGCACCTTCTAAAAACTGGCCAAACTGTATTGTTTAGGGAATAAAGACACCCCCAAAATGTGTATATGTGCAATATAGACACTTTTACACTTTTACCCAAGTATTTTCAATCTGCTGTCAACTGAATCCATGGACACAGAAACTGAACTCTTGCAGGTGTGCATGTGTGCAGACCCTATACATGCTGCTACAGTCTATGTAAGTTCATCTGAGCTTTGCTAATAAAGATATTGATTGCCTTTTATTGGAGTTGCCTCAGAAATAGTCACTCGCACATCCTGAAGGAGATTAGAGCTACATACGCCAAAGGTTCTGAGGTCTTCCTGCATAGCACTTGGCGAGATTGCTTAGCTAGGGGAATCTTTGCACTTCTAACTAATGCACCCAGCCTCCACTGGCGACAGCAGGTGAAGCATGCTGAAGGCAAAGGTGGTATGTCAAGCTTCCTAAGCTAATTGGCTGAACTTGAAAGTGTTGCAGCTTGTTAAGATAAAAAAAAAAAAAAAACAACTCACTCCTATTGGTTCCCCATGGTCTTTCAGGGAGGAAGGACACTGGCTACATTGTATGAGAACCTGTGATAGGAAATTGTCAGGAGCCCAAGACAGTCCCAGCCCAGACTTCAAAATTCCACTGCTGCAAATTGTTTACTTGTCAGAGTTCATTTGTTGATGGCGTTCAGTGGGGATGATTTCTTTCAAGGCAGACTTTTAGATGTCAGAGGACGCGGCGGTAATGAAGGGAATTTGTACGGTGGATGAACCAAGAGTGCAAGTCTCGGACTTCACTCGGGAAAGCAGACACAATGGGCACATTAGTATTCAGAAGCCGCCTCGGCTCCTAGAAGCAAGCTGCCACGCAGTCAGTGTGTCAGATGAAAACAGAGCGGTTCCCTGGTGCTTTTTCTCTAACAACAGAACTTCCATGACAATGTGAGACACATCTCAAGGACAGTGGTGACAGTTCCTTTGCTGAGAGAAGGACCAAACCTCAGGACAGGGACTCACAATCTACAAGGTCTTCAGGGTTGTTGTTTTTTTTCCCAGTCACTGTGTACAGGATGACGACTTCCAACAAAAGAGAAAGAGCATCCAGTGCATCTGGGGGCAGTATTTCAGACGGTTGTCTCTGCAGACAGGCCTTGAAATTTGTCTTATATACTTATTATTTATAAGACAACTGTTGATTATTATACACTGCTTCTCACCTTAGTTTTGCAGTTATTTAAACACCAGTAGCATTACTGCCCAGTTTATTGAGTGCCTAGATTCATTTATTTCCCGAGTTTAAGTTTTGCATTTTCAAACTTATTTTTGTCTTTTTGAAAACATCATAAATTAACATTCTATCTACATTATTTCCACGTCTCCCTCTCCCACCTCCAAATCTTCCCATGCCCCCCCTCTCTCTCAAATTAGTGACCTTTTCTAAATTATTATTGCTACAAACATATAGGAAACCTATTGGGTCTGCTTACTGTTGCTTATGTTCATGTGTTTAGGGCTGAGCACTTGAGAGGGTCATCTTGATGAGCTCATGAGCCTCAGCCTTGAGGAGAACTGGTTCCTCCTCTCTCTGCAACCATTGATTGCCCTTGGCAATGTAACCAGACGTGGTTAAATATCCCCTATTATGACCTTCGTTAAACTTTTGTGCATTTGAAAGCATTTTCAACAAAGTTGGACATTAATCTTTCTGATTATTAAACACTTTATATATATGGGAGGCTCTTGGGAAAATTACCTCTGCCTTTCACTCTGTGAACCTTCTCTGTGGTCGTTAGATAAATTACCATCTGGCCCTCATGGCTTTAGCTATATTTGCAAAGATTAAATGTCTAATACACCGAAGCTACAATTCTGCAAGGCATAATTAGCTTTTGAAGTAGTAGTTAACAGCTACATATTTGTTAGCTCTTCTCACCTATATTTTTTTACAATTTCATATGCAAATATTATATTTACATCATTTCCATCTCCAGCTACACCCAAGTTCCCCCCACTCCCTCCCAAATATTTGAGCTCTCCTTCTTTAATTATTATTGCAGTAACATTTCATTTGTATTTTAATAAATAAAGCTTGCCCTTAAGAACAGAGAGTAGAACAGCCCCATTGATCAGTTTTACAGACCAGGCAGTGGTGACACACACCTTTAATCCCAGTAGCCACACTAGTTTGCCATAGAAACCAGGCAGTAGTGCTGCACACCTTTAATTCCAGCACTAGACAGAAATATAAAATGGAAGGAGACAATTCTCAGGCTTAGTCTCATTCTGAGGATTCCTGGAGACAGGATTGCCATTTCGGACTGAAGTAGAGGTAAGAGTCAGTGGCTGACTGCTTTGCTTTTCTGACCTTCAGGTTGAACCCCAGTATCAGTCTCTGGGTTTTTATTAATCCTGTTGCATTAGTGTTACAGTATAAATATATCCTGTCGAGTTCACCCAGTGTTGCTCATATGTGATTCATTGAGGGTTGACCAGGTGAAAGTGGACGATCTATCAGGGGCTCATCCCTAGAGAAGACTGATTCTTCCCCTCTCTCAGAAGCCCTCAGTGTGTATTTGTTGTGAGTCATTTAAGATTTTTATGCCAAGTATTAAACCTCAGTTCAGACTTTACCAAGAAGAGGTCTTATGGTTTTCAAGGTAGCAATAGATACAATTCTATAAATAAATAAATAAATAAATAAATAAATAAATAAATAAAAATAAAAGAAAACCTTTAATGGTCACATTAAGTTTGACAACTACATCTTTAAAAAAGTTTGAGAATTGCTGTTTTAAGCCAACTTGTTTCCTTAACCAAAGGATAGTACAGAGAACGCAGGTGGTAACAATTAACAGTCTTCAAAGGAATAACAGTGCTTCTCATTAGGCTCTTTCTCACAGACCCTTTCGTGGGACTGACTCCATTAGGTTCATGAGCATTGCAGAAACTACCATGGAACCTTGCTTACCACAAATATACTATGTCAAAGGTTCCATGGGTGTTACAAAAGACTTGTGTTAACCCTGCAAAAGTATAGTGCAGTCTCAAACTAAGAGTGAATGAGGACAATGAAACAAAAACAAATCAGTATTATTCAAGTGCCATGAAATAGTATTGGAATGTATGATAGAATTAAATCCACATGCTCAGTGTGTCCAGTGAGGGCAATAAGCCATACCGGTGGTTTCAAAGCCCTATCCAGGGTGCTGAAGTAAGGCTTTGTTAGGGTATTTGAAAATGTTCTCACTTGGTGAAAGCAGAAACTAAGCTGACATTTAAATACCAAAGGTAGTTTCTGTGTAGCAAAAGATATACCTTCAGAGGGCTCTCTGCCACTGTTCAAGCAAACACTTTTCATGGCCCTACTATGCACATACATTGGCTCTCTGTCCACAAACAGCTAAGAACGTGTTGCCAGTCTGATTGCCCATTCAGGACTGGGAAGAGGCTTGCCTATTTCTCCAAGATCATATCTAATCAGGGACTAGAACTCTGACCTGGTAACTCTAGAAGCTGACTGTCTGAGCTCCCTGGAATAGCTGTGAGAGTTTACCACAAGCTAGATGGCTTTAAGAGACATGAATTTACTTTCATGATTTAACAAGTCACAAGTCCAAGTCCAGGTGGTAGAAGGTTCTCTCTCTCTCTCTCTCTCTCTCTCTCTCTCTCTCTCTCTCTCTCTCTCTCCTTTCTCCCTCTCTCTCTTCAATGTGACTCTTTTACCTATAAAATCCAAGAGGTGCTCAAGAGTCCTCATGATATCTTCTAAACTTCTTTTTTCAAATAAGATCACTTTCAGATATTCTTCGGAATGGGATGAACTCCTGTCTTTTAGAAGGTCACCATTCATATCATTTCAATGCCACATATTCTCCCCAGACAGTGATATGGCTGAGGCAGCTCAAACTGATCTTGTCTGAACATGTGAAAACAAACAAAACAAAAACTCAGTCTATGCTGGAAGCAACAACCCAGGTTACTTTTTCAGTGAGTGTGTGTGGGTGAGAAAGAAAATACGGCTGTTTGAGGCGAAAGGGTTTTGTTG